>NW_027116688.1:645601-646741 GCF_000696795.3 Halyomorpha halys | reverse complement strand
TTTTAATGGGTTGGAAGTTTAAAAATAATATTGATCTTAGAAGCAGATATGTTGAGGTATATTATAAACTCTAGGTATATTTCATAGTCTATGCATGTCTTTGATATACACTAACATTTTGATGAAAATATATGACTTTTTATTTTATTTTTTAAATAACGCGTGTATTTTCTCCCTAAAATGAAGACTATACGAATATAGGCCAAACCTAATATAATATTTAAAAAATAATAATTTATTTGTAAATTCAATCTTGTCTACTGGTAACTGTTAAACTGAAACGACTTATATCCACTATTATTATATTTTTCATGAATTCTCAGGTAGAATGATTTATAAGCTAAATTTTCGTCAATTAAAAAAAAAAAAGAAAGATGAATAGATGTTGAACAAAAATGGCCGAAGAAGCCGGTATCGCTCAAGGGTAAGGTAATTTAAAAGCCATTTGCAATCCTTAGTCCTCAGATCTGAGTCCTTGGCTAAGAGAGCTCTATTGTTTCATAACCTCCGCTTTTGGTTACTGCACGGAGAAGGGATGCCTGTCTTCCACCATTGTTATTAGTATAGAGAATTGTCCAATTAACAAGAAGCGAGATATCACATCTCATCACAAAACATATAAAAATGTTAATTACATATATTCTTTTATTGTTCTCCGTTTGTTTTCGTAATTTTAATAACACTAAAGCGTAATTTTTTATGTGACAAGTCAGTTTTCAGAGTTATTGGTTGTTCTTTTACTTCTTTAACTGTCCAACGAGGTTTTTAAAAGATCAATATTGTTTCGAGATATTGCTTCATGCCTTCCAAACTCCGCTCTGACCAAAACTATGTTGTTCTATTTGGTGCTTATTGAATATTTAACCGAAAAATAGAATTAGATCAGAATATCGATTAGTAAATAGTATCGATTGCAAAGGTTAGGAAGTAACAATATAATGAACGTATTTGATCAAAGAATACTTTTACATCTTACAATTGTCTTAATTTTGTAAATACGAACCAAGAAAAGCTGTTGCAGATTTGTTCGTTGTTTCTCCCATAAAAAGTTATTATATGTCGTTATTTTTGTTATTAACTTAACTTTTCTCTCTTATTAAGAATTATTATTTTTATCTATTTATTTTATCTTAATTTTTT
>NW_027116688.1:643819-645021 GCF_000696795.3 Halyomorpha halys | reverse complement strand
AATCAATTGTTAAAGAAAAAATGTAACTATTATATCAACCACGTAAGGCCCTGTAGGCCGATCTGGTATTAAATAAATAAATAAAATAAAATTTATTACTACAAAATGAAAAGATTCTAAATAAAAATGTTGGAGCCCGAATCATTTTTTTCTTCGATATAATATATGATGTAACAAAACTTCGTTCATCTACGAATATACTTTTTTTAAATTTAATTCAAAAGTTTCAAATTATAGTTTACACATTTTTCTAAAATGAAGCAGGTGTAATTTCTTCAATTACAACTGCAATTACAACTTTCAATTAGCAAATTGTATGAAAATATAAATAAAACACAATTATGTGCTATCGAGGCTTTACTTTTACCACTCCAAGCGTCTACTAATCAAATAAACAAACAATTATTTTATTTGTTATAATTTACATTGAAACTTCCAATATATGGAGTGAAAATTGTGGTAAAACATTTTGCACAAACCATTACTAAAATTTAGAACTAATCCCATATTCCTTAACTTAAGAAATTGAGATTTAAAATATGTAACTAATTTTGTTAAAATAAATAATAAACAAAATCGAAACATTTGGGGAAAATTAAAACATTTTATTTTTGAGTATCCAATACTTTTGTAAAGACATCAAATATTTTAGAAAATATAATTTATGAAATATTTTTTCATAATTATTTAGGCTAAATATGCCATCAAAAATGATTCAATGATTAAAATTACAATTACCTTTTGGGATTTCCTCCGTTAATATACCAATTTGATAATCAACAAATCGCTTTTCCAATAATTATGGTGAAATATTACATATTACAGTTGGAAAAATTAAAATGATAAAATATATTTGGGAAATCCATTCGATGTAGCTGGCAAATTTAATATGTATCTCTCTTTCCAACAAGTCTTAGCAACGCCTCTGGTCCGATTGGGTATGACTGTTGTCTTCCACTTTACCTAACCTTATTGGGCGCTTTCCTTCCACCTCTAACAAGAAATATAACATGTTGGATAATTCCGAACATTGACAAACTATTCGCCGTTGAAAGTTCCCTCAGGAGACAACTGTTGCCGAGACAGCAGGTGCGGGATATGTTCAAGAAACCATTGGACCAAGAAGCTTCTTCCACCCACTTCCTTTCGCTTCTATAGGTTAACTTTAAGACACCTTTAGGCACTCTACGGAGGTAATGTTA
>NW_027116688.1:633982-642804 GCF_000696795.3 Halyomorpha halys | reverse complement strand
AATCAGATGTACTTGGTCATTTATTCATCATGTGTACAAAATAACAATAAATTATTCAAATTTAATGCCGGTAGGAGTCAAGAGCTATGCCGCGAGTTAAATAAAATGATTATATCGAATTATATTAATATATATATTTTTTTGTAAATAGTTAATCTAACTTACTTAATTAGGGAATATATTCTAACCTAAATTTTCTTTTCTTTAATATTACTGCTGAGGTGAATAAATCTAATGATCCCACCTTCAAAAATTGATCAGTTGACTACGAAAGAGTGTTCTAATATTTCCTTATAGGACAATCATACGGTCATTCGGAATGACAGTAAAACTAAAGACGGGCGTTCAAATTGATCGTGTAGGGCTTACCGATTGAATCTGAAGGATTATTGAAAACAATTCGAAATCTTATCATTCAAAAGTGTGACTAGAAGTTCGTTCATATCGTGCGTTTAACTTCATTTTTGCAGGCAAATGCCAAAATAATGAGATTTTTACTTTTAAATATCTCTTATTAAAGTAAGCTTCGGTTATTTGATAGCGAAGGCGTCGTAGTGATTGAATCAGTCTGGCTTTTGCATTTTGATTGTCATTCCGAAGGACCGTGTTGGGGTACCTTGCCAAATTTAATAATTCGATTATTCTTATTTAACTGAATACTATATAACTATGAATGTAAGACATTCTAAATTATTATAAAGATATTATATTCCTCCTGTTTCAAGAATAAAGCAAAAAGAGTGACGGAAAAGAAGATTTTATACAAAATGTGAGATTACGCATCTGACTTCGTTGAAGGGTTTATTAAGATGAAAGTTATAAGTCTATTTCCCGAGTAGTATCTTTCTTTTTATTTTGTTCTGCTTTGTGGTTTAACGTCGCGTGCTTTTTGCCTAACGGTGCAGGTGAAACTACGCTCGCTAAAACAATAGATTCAGAGATAAAAACGAAATAGCATTCATAAAACACCCCATCAACCACACGCTGGGTAGAAAAAATGCCCGCTTCCACTCATATGATAACAATTGATAAATAATACATTATAATATCAGTGGAAGGTTATATTTGGCAGTCTCGTCTAATATATAATCTTGATAAATATAGTTAATTAAACAAACCATGAGGTATAACTGCCAGGTTTATCCCCCAAGCAGTGGGTTCGATAAATATATCGAAACACAGAGGCCAAAGGAGACAATTTTTATAACCTTCTTCTCATTGGAAAGTATTAAATTTAGGATCGTGAACAATATTTTAATTTCTGAAAATTTGTAAATTTAATGTTTTCCAAGACAATTTACCGCAAATAAATGTACAATTTATAGGTTATAAATGTTAGTTTTAAAAGTTAAAAAAAAATTAGTTTGAAAAAAAAAATGATTTCAGGTCATCAAAAACAAATCGCATCTTGAAATATCTGAGAATTAAAACTATAATTAGTCACCTATCCGTTCTAAAATCATCATAAGAATTTCATTCCTAAATTTAAGTGTTTGATAGACTGAAAAAAAAAATGATCCATTCAGAATTCAAATTAGTTACTGGCTCAAAAAATAATTTTTATAAATACGTACTTACGTATATAATAATGAATCGTAATATATAGATATATATTAATTTAAAATGAATCATATGCTGGAATTTGATATGCACTACAATCTTTTGTTTCGTAGTTTTTTATTTTATTATACACATTAAACTTAAACAATAATTAATATTTCTAAGAACATTGGAATGTACGAAAACAGTGTTTTTTTTTATTACCTCTAGAAAGAAATGTATCTTGATACTCATACAGCATACAGTGCGGGAGTATTAAGATACATTTCTCCAGCCGTTGAGAAATGAATATTAACTAACCCCTGGTCGGAATCGAACCCACAACCTTCTGAACCAAACCAAATACTTTGAAGACCCTCGCCCCAACCCGCTCAGCTACAATAAAGGACAAGTCCCCGCTGGATGTACCCCAGAAAGTTCTCTCTGCTCTAGAGCCAATCTAATAAAGAATAAATAAATACATTTTTTGTCATATGCTAGAGTTATGTCCAGTTCATAATTATATAAATGTTTCATTTTAAATAATGGAAATATAAAATTAAGTGCATCAATCAATGAAAACTACTAGAAATTTTGGCAAAAGATTGGAAGAGAAAACAAACCGAGCTTGGAAAAAGACAAGGGAAGAAAGTACATTTAGCCCAGATTTCGTTGAAACAAAATTATTCAAAAAACGAAATGAGTGAGATATGTAAATGAAATATGATTTGAGTCGGAAATTATTTGAATTTGTAATATACTGTTCCAATTTTTTTATTTTTATTTTATATGATAAAAGATAGATAAATGATCATTTTAAAAATCGGAAGTTTAATGAAATTGAGCCAATAACGACACTAGTGGTGAAAAGAGGAATGAAAAAAAAACAAAAAAAAAAAAAACAGCTATTACTTATTTAGAACCGCAGTTATTAATTTTGAATCAAGAACTGTTCTTATCAAATGTTTGTCGTCTTAACTCCCCCCTCAACTGATTTCTCAATCTCACGAAATGCTTCTTACGCTATCCTATACTTATAGTATTACCACATTTAACTTAATATTTTATTTCCTGAAACATACAATATCCCAAACTATTGTTTGCTGTGCTCAAACATGGTAAAACAGGATTAAAAAAATGACTGAGATTTTTCAATTCCGTTTTTCTTAAAACTGTTGGGAACAAATGGTTTTGAAGTTAACTCCCTTTGCGCAGCAGAAACAGTAATATAATTACAACTCTTCAGAAAATGTCCGCTTTCCATGCAACTTTCGGTACAATGGGATCAGGCGTCGACATGAGCTAAGATTCGATACTGCTATCTCGTTTAGGCGCTATGTGAAGACAGAGGAACGGCAGCCCAACAGGCCAGGATCTAGGATCTGGAAGGACTCCCTCATCGGCAGACCCGGAAGAGTGGCAGATCGGATCCTTGGAGGAGCGGAGCCCTGGAGGATGTGACGTCAGGATATGGTCTACCCCTCAAGCATGGAGGCACGCTCTGGTTACCAACCCCCCTCCTACAAGAAGAGAACAGATTCCAGGGTTCAACAACATGCAGATTACACTTTTCTACCGAGCAATTTGCCGGCCTCATCCTTAGCCATATTATCTTTTATTAGTGACCTAATTGTATAGCCCTTTATGAAGCAGTAACGACGGGGGTTCATCGACTTACAGAATTTACCATGATCCGGGCTGGCTAAGAGTAGCTATTGGTCCGTGTCCTCTGCTGAAAACCCCAACGAAGCCAAAGAAGTAGTGAGGCTATGCCTACGTCCTGTTGTTCTCTGGAGTCACTCATGTATCAATATCTTGCATCTTATGATGCCTTAGTCTATTTCTTTTACGTAATTCGAAATCGTGTTTTAAGGGTCATAAACGGGTATAATATTCTCACCTGACCCCACCGATATTAAGACCCCTTCGATATAGTGCGAAAGTCTACTATTCTCGGGAAAATATGAAAAGAAAAATCATTACGATTAACAATCAAGCTCACTTCGCTTCATAAAAGTTCTTAACTATGAATAAATCAACTGGGATAAGATCAGCTAAAACTTTTAATCAACACTTTTTTCGCAACATCTATTTTTTCTTATATGTTAATAAGGTTAATAAACCATATATAAATAATGTAAACCGGAGTAAGTGGAATATTGCGTTTTACATTTTAGCAGGATTACATACATGATTACAAGAGAAAAACTGAGAATACTTTCCTGGCGCCATCTGATATATGATCTCTCCAAAAAATGGATGGGTTAAATTGCTGAGGGTTCACAGAGAGATTTAATTTTTGTGCGTTCTTTACATACCCAACTTATCCAGTTCTAGTCTCCATAGGATATTAAGCATTATATTATATTTTATCAAATCTATGGTAGAAGCGGAAATTTTTTACACAAGAAATACTTTATTTTTATAAGCAATACTGTCCAAAAAGATTAAGTTGCGATATGACTCAGCATACTTAACAGTCTATTATTAGATAATATATTAATTCATTATTATTATTTTTTGTTTAGTCTTTTCTTTCACTAAATGTCCTAAACAGTATATCATAACTTAACTATTTCAACTACCTTCCAATATTGAAAAAATAAAATAATCACCCAAATTATTGATTGCCTAGTGGAAAATTTAAAAAAAAATCTACTTATGATTACAGGACTGACGTCAATATTCCTGATCTCTGAAAATGCTTTAATATTCTCCAAGAAATCTTTTTTAAAAATACCAATTGATTCTACTGGTGTATTCCTTCCATCTGTAATGATACATTTTAAATTAAAGACTCTATCTGTTTTTAAAAAATCTCCCTATCTCTCTCAAAATAAAAAATAAGAATTTCGCTACGAAAAATATTATTAAAAGTACTTTTCTAAAATATTTTAAATAAGTGTCAACTGAAATGCTTAGTAATTATAAATTAGTATTATAAATATGCACATATAAACAATCCTCCCCACGCCTTCCGTGCCACGACATCATATAATTATATAATGGTCATATTATCATGTAATTAGAAAAGGAATGAACGTCTATTAAAAAAGTAAATGGTTTTCAGCTAGTTTACAAAACATAAGTTATTTTCCAAAATAAAATGCGGATAAGGTAGGATAGGATATGTTGTGTACTAGTTATTTTTTAATTTGTTAGGTAAGTATCTAAGGGACGTGACAGCCGTGCGGTTTGGGGCGCAGGTTCCAGTGCGCTCGGTTCGGAACGTTGTGGGTTCGATTCCCACCTGGGGCAGTTAACATTCATTTTTCGGCGGTCCTGAAAAATAAATCTTGACACTCCCACCTTGGTTAGTACGCGGCGGCAACCTAGGTAGCCGTCAGAGGTTGGTGAAAAGGACTAATAGGCCCGGTTGCCGGACATGTTCCCCCACCAAATACCAGTCACTGTACCAGTACTAGTATCTAATTACATTAGCTTAAATGTCAAAACTAAGTCACCTTTTGATATTTACCTAATACCGTTAAGTTCTCTTCAACGGACACCTCTCGCTTAGGACAATTTTTCAATATTTTGTAATAGAAGTATAAGAATTTAGACTCTTTGGTAATAAACACTATCTTACAGACGCGGACTGTTGAAATTTCATCACCAAGAGATAAATTGTCAAATTTAACTCTCTGAATGGACACTTAGAGTTAAATCTCAGTGAAGTGTTTTCCATCAAAATCGCCCCAAGCCCATAGAAGTACCCGTACAGCAATTTTGGAAACATTGATGAGGAGCAAGAAGTGTGCGACTAAAATATAATTACACTACTAAAATGTAATTTAAAAAAATTAAGAATTAAATGAAAAAGAGAATAAAATAATCATAATAAAGGTTAAATAGATTTAATAAAGAAACATAAAGACGGAAGGAGAAAATAGTGAAAGAAATATAAAAGGAATAAGTCCTGACTCGGAAGAAATAGTTAACAGGACTTGAGTGGAAAGAAACTTAAGATTGCTTAAAGTAGTTAAAGAAACAAAAAACAATCTCCTATGTCTCTTTCCATCTCTCTCGTCTTCACTTTACGGGAAATAGGAAGAGTTTTTTTTTTTTTATAGGTGCGCAGATACAACTTCTAGAACTTGGCTGTCTTAGCTTTGGGTTAGTTCATAGTGCTTTACATACAACTATCACTAACTATACATCTTCCTCGTATTCAACTGTTATTATCTTGGGGTGTTTCTGCAACAATTTGTTGATGGAGTCCAAATCTCAAATTTTCCAATAATTTTTACCGAATTACGAAACTATATTAAAATATATTTATTTTTCTCAACTATATATGAAATATTTTATTTTCTCGACGCTTATAGATATGAATTTTTCACTTAACTTTTATGAATGTTAATCCTTGAGAAAAATAATGTTTTTTTTTATTCCTACACAAAATTAAGCACCATTTTACTATAGTTAAGCGTAAAATGTTTTACCAAACTTTTTGCTGTTTGAAGTAGGGTCTAAAATTTCAAATTTTCAAACTTTTTGTGTTATCAAATTAATGGGGAAAAAGTGGGTGATGTGAGAATGTTTCCAAACTACAGATGTAACAAAAGTTATCATCTGCATGGACACTTTTTCACGGACATTATCACCACGCTAGACCATTCACAGTCGACACTAAATGCTGCCATCGCGGGAAATCAGATTCTTATTTTTCGATCCCTCTAAAGCAGAAAATAAAACATAAATTATTAAATTGCATTACGTATGTGTGGCATAACTCAAATTAAATATAACCTTTTGTACCGTGGGTACTTGAAGGTATACGGTGAAATACTTAGCTGGGGTTTTGATGTGTCTATTCTGTGAGAATTCTGCTGAAATATTTGGTGGTGAAGGGCCTCCGCATGATGTTTTAACACTAGAAGAACAACTAATAATTAAAGACAAATGATAATAAGGAAATGATAATAAAGAGATAGAAGTCGAAAATAGTAGGGGAGGGAAAGGGGGTACAAAAGAAAAATCAGATTCACCATATAAAGGTTTTTTTTTAACGGCATATCACTTTCACATATCTGCATATAGAATATATAGTAAGGGAAGCATACTGCAATCATACCAAGCTTCGAATTCTAGTTTTAGACGGAAAGACATATTTTGAGGTGACCTGAGTCCAAAAAACTTCATCTCGAAAAATCGTCTGTGTGTCTGTGAACAGCCTAGCTCAAAAAATAAAACTGAAATTAATTTTTTAGGCGTATAAATGCCTGTTTCTTTCGATAAGTTAACTGACTCAGAAGTGTCACTTTATACAATGAATTTTTCAAATTTTTTTTCAATTTTCTCGAAAACGACTGAAATGATTTTGATTAAACTGGCCATTTCATTTTACAAGGAAATGGCATTTAATACCAGATAGGGGTTATCCTCATTTAAATAGTTTAACTGTGCTTAAATAACGAATTTTAAACAATCTCCCTTAAAGCACCTCTAATTTTGCTTATTTGAAAAAAATAAGCAGTACTCATTGTTAGCAATAATAAACAATAAATAAATACAAAATATTAAAAAATTTTATGAACAAATAAAGGAGAAAAAAGAAAAAGTAGATACTTAAAATACTAACTAAACTGTAAAAAAATATTATAAACTGTAGTATTCTTGGCCGGAACAAAATTTATTTATATTTAAATTTATTTTATATTTATATTCGTTATCCTCGCCTAAAGAAGTCTTTAAATAAGAATTTTAACAGGAAAATAAAAACATTTTGTCCATAATTTTTGGATGCCTAATAAAAATAAATAAATTTGGAAGCCCAAGTTTAAGCAATTCAGACAGATTAAAATCAAAGAACATTTATTGATATAATATTAAATTTATAATGTCTGCCGGATAAAAAATAAATTACCCCTACTTTTGAGCTATACATATTGAATTTTAATACATAATACATATTAGTGTAACCAAACATTAGTTTCTAATTAGACTTACAAATACATAACTATTTTTTCATAGCGTATCGACTTCTATAGACAATAATTTTTTATTAAGATATACATAAATAAATATACAGATGTACAGCTTTGCTTTATCTCCTTTTTCTACAGAGGGTCTACATTTTAAGGGATTTTTGAAACGTGTTGGGGCACACATTTTTTATTAAGTTGAACTTAACCTAAGACGTGTCCTTCCACACAGTTGCCAACCCACTGGAGGGGCGCTGATTTCAGAGTCGGAAGAGCAGATTGCTATGTTTTAAGAACCTCAATTCAATTAATACCAAAAAATTGTATTTCTTAAATGTGTGCTGCACGGAACTTTCTCAAGGGTTGTCCATGAGAACCCGTGGTCCACGGAAATCAGATTTCCGCTGACTTTAGATCAGCGGTTCACACCAGGTATAAAATGTACTTTTAACCAACTTTATATTCAAATACTTTCAGGGAGAATCCCACTTTGTCCCAAGTTGGATGTGGGCGTAAGCCGCACACAGTTCTAGCTTAGATGTCTATGTGTTGGGAACCAATGCTTCATGTGGGATATTGTCGTAATAATGATGAGAACGCCTTTACAAGCAAAGTACGCCAGATTAACAGTTTATGTGCTAGATATTGAAATAAAAAACAGTTTATTATTCTGAGACTAGGTCTCTTTAGAACAATTATAAGGTAATTTTAATATTATAATAACATAGCCAAAAAAATTTGGTCGCACATAATAAAACTTATTATTACAATTGTACATAAATAATTTTAGACTAAAAAAAAATGAACAAAAAAGGTAGTTACTAATTATCTTACAGTTATCTGTACTATTATAATATTGGATTAGATTAGTGAAGTAAAATTTAGTTAAATAGATGAGTTTTAAACAAGGGTGTGATTGGTACATTACGTATGTTAGAAGGAATGGACTTCCAGTGAAAAGCACCTCGGGTAAAAAATAAATCAAACGCAACAGTTCGGTGAGGTGGAAGGTAAATGTCAAATAAACGGGACCATTGGATTGGCGTGATATTGCATTATGTGCATGTCTCTGGTGATCCCGAAAATAAATTGTAATGCGCAATTCATAAGACGTTTAAGTTTAGATATTGGACGTTGTCTAGTCTTCTTCAGAGCGCAGAATGCTTTACAAACTCCGTAAATTCCTACCTCTTACATGCTTTCCCATTATTCGTTCCTTTCTCACTGACAGATTATTTAAAGTAAACCACAATGGTTTCTATTCACCTCTCTTCTTGCAGTCCGCTGGTGTTCTTCAGGGTAGTATCCTCGGTCCCTCTACACAATCTATACAGCAGACATCCCAACCAATCCTAA
>NW_027116688.1:621565-633565 GCF_000696795.3 Halyomorpha halys | reverse complement strand
TTACAAAAGACTGATTTGCATGACAATTATAAGGCCTATCTGGACATACTGTGTTGAGCTTTGAAACTCCACTAAACCTTCGAATTCCTCTCGTATCCAATCCTTACAATCTAAATCCTTCGTAAACTCCTAAATGCTCCCTACTTTGTCACAAATAAAATCATCCACAAAGACTTTAGTGTTCCATTTGTAACCGATCTAGCCCGAAGCAGATATCAATCTTTCTATTACAAACTCCCTAACCACTCAAACCCATTAGTCTCTAATCTTGCTTCCTTTTTTATTCCGGACAATCCTCCGAGGCGTCTGAAAAGAAGATGGCCTCGAGACCTTATATTGTAAAAACGTTTTAGAGTGCTACCATTGGGTAGTTTCTCTTCATGCTTGTACCATACCAGTATGATTTCATAAATTTACTTGATGTACTTATGTACAGTTGTAAATAGCAATAAATAAATTTTAAAAAAAAGTTTAGATATTAGAGGTTTAAGGTAATAACGGGAATATGTGCATTTTCCAACCATAACATGAGCATACTGAGATGAAGTGACTATATCAGCCGAATCATTCGGACCGGTTCGAGCCAATAATTGATAATCGGTTCGGACTGATCTGGTTCTATACCAATAGAGACAATATCGAAGATGGGCCCTTGGTAAAGTACACGAAGCCTTCAATTGGAAGAAGAAGGAAGAGGAGGCAGGTGTTGGTCGTAATAATGTAATAAGGAGCGTGCGAGGAGCGTGTCTTCACATCTCGGTGAGCACAAGCTAATACAGGCTGCCTACCGGAGCGCTACGTTCCAGGGGTAAACCACCTTCTGCACCTGCTGTTCCTCCTCCTTCTTGTTCCTCTCATTATTATAAATCTATTACTGTTATCTTACATCAAAGCTCCGCATCAATCGCAATTGTTATAATTGCACACTCGTGTACAAAACGCTTTGAAACGCAATTGAGACCTAGCTTTGGAATATTACAGAAATAACATATAATACATATATAAATAATATGACAGGAGCCACATGGATAAAATCCATCTCATATAACATAGTTCTATATCTGATCAGATACAGAATTGAATGCAGAATTAATGCTGTTCAACTTCTTATACTGTAACTGTTTCGCTAGGATGTACCGGTCAGAAATTAATGGCGAACAAAACCTAATCCGTTAACTTATTCAATTAATTAGTTAATTAGTAAGAGTTTTAGAACCACCAGAAATTTGTTTCCATTCTAAGTGTGATGAAAACTAATTTTTAAAATTATTTACAAATGTATGCACTATGAGATAGATTTTATAAAATTGATTCGTATAACCATATATATCTCATATATAAATGATATATTTGAAGATTTGTTAAATGAAACTTTATTTTTTTCATTATCTTTTCTTTTTTAGTTTTGCAACATAGATCAGATAGGTCAGAAAATGGCCGAAGGTTATGTTTCTACTGTAATACAGCACATCTGTCAAACAAAAATCTGGTGTGGTTCGCACATCACACTACTTTCCCTTACCCCCTTACTTTGAACTGAAGTTAATCCTCGCTCGTTTCAGAACAGATATTTTTATATTATTCACTGTGGCAATACTTTCTCGTATAAATTTTCCAAATGAGCCTTTCAATTGACAAATTGACTAACGATAATTTTAACAATTTTCATAAAAGCACTTTTAATAATATTTCTCGTTGCAAAATTATAGGTGAAATATAACTGTTAACTAGAATTTACATTTTTTTTAATGACCTTCCTGATCATTTCTGATATACGGAGGGGGTGGTATCATCTAGAGGTAACCAACCTATTCTAACCGTGGTGAGGGTCAAGTTTTCATTTCGTGGGACCAGCGCAAAAAAGTCAACCTCCCAGGCCGGATTTGCAATGGCGCTGCTGCAGTCACTAGGGGGTCGCTTAACTCCCACTGTTACAAATGGGCCTAAAAATTACGTTGTGCTCTTAACTATTTATTTAATGCTACATTGTTATGGGAGCGCGGTGGCCCCATGGTAAGGCACAATGCTACTAGCTCCAAGGACCCGGGTTCGAATTCAGATGGACAGAAAATTATTTTCCGTTATGCTGTAGCCGTGAGGAAACCCTTTGGGTTCTGTAGCCCTCCTGGGGTCCACCCAGCCTCATAAATTGGGTACCGTTAATTGGGTAAAAAGCACTCTTTGAACAACCATTGGTTTGGTAACAGTACTTTCTTACAAAGTACAGAACCCCTGACTCTTCATGTGTTGGAATTACAATAATTCTGCATAAAATAAGTTCTGACCTACCTGCGGCAGACCATCAAGCCAGTCGCGACAATTTTATAAAATGTTTGCATTAATTTTGATCCAGCTTGGTAAAATATAATCATATTTAATAATGAAGAATTTAAAAATGTCCATACTTAAATACAAAAAATTATAAAATTATAGTGATATTCATTTTCCATTTTTTTTTCATATTTTTCTTTCATTTACTTTTTGGGACTCTTCCCCTATCTTCAAGATGATCTTAATACTTGTTACATAGTCCTGAACTAAATAAAATACTCTGTCATAATTTAGTTAATTTATGATGTATAAATTGAAATGGAAAATACGGTTGTGCAATGAGGTGATTTGGTCAGTATCACGCTTGGCCGTCAGATTTGTACCCTATTGAGGGTACAATTTATGAGGCTGGGTGGATCCCAGGAGGGTCCAGAACCCACAGTGTTGACTTACGGTTGTAGTGTAACAGAAAACAATTTTCTGCCCAGCCGGATTAGAACCCAGTTCTTTGGAGTTAGAAGCATCGTCTCAACCATATCGTGTGTCAATCCAAGCGCATCCAAGCACTTCAAAATTATTAAATTGAGAATTATTGAATTTTAAATTTGTCAAAAAGAACCTTTAAAGTAAGTCATAATCTAGCCTACTCATCACTCTTTTCTCATTCCGCCGGTGTTCCTCAAGGTAAGAACCTAGGTCCCATTCTTTATACGGTTTATACAGCTGACATCCCAACCACAGTCCTAACAACATACGCTGATGACACATGTATACTGTCAGTAAGCAACGACTCAACTAATGCATCACAAACACTACAGACACACATAACATCTATTGAAGAATATTGTCAAAACTGGAAAATCAAAATAAATCCTGACAAATCCCATCCGATCACCTTTACTCTTCGTCGTAAACCTCTACCCTCCTGTCCTACAGTATCCTTTCTAAATACTCCACTAACGCCTGTTGAACAGATTCGATACTTAAGACTCCATCTTGACTAGAGACTTATTTGGAAAACGACAAGAAACTGCTCGTAGAATCCGATTGCTACATTACACTTACTTGACAAACCCTCTATACTTCCAATTCACTACAAAAAATTAGTATACATTGCGATAATCAGACCAATTTGGACATATGGAATTGAGCTCTGGGGCACTACCAAGCCATCAAATTCCTCCCGCATCCAATCCTTACAATCCAAAATCCTTGATGCTCCTTATTAAGTTACAAATAAACTCATCCACAAAGAACATAACATCCCATTCGTTGCAGATTTGGCCCAAAACAGATATGCGTCTTTTCATTCCATTCCTAACCCATTAATTCTTAATCTCTCAACCTTAACAATCCCTGATAATCCTTCGAGGGGTCTGAAAAGAAGCTGGCCACGGGACCTTATAATTTAAATTCATGCTTGAAGTACCACCAATGGGTGGTTCCTTCCCAAGATTTTCAAGTGTAAATGAACATACAACATATGCACTTATTGTATTTATTATTTGTACAGTTGTAAATCACATTAAATAAATAAATAAAAGAAAAACAATTTGTCAAAAAATAACTAGTTAACAAATTTATGGTTTTATAGTTACGGTTAAAACATTGCTAAACAGACATTGATGGCTTGGCGCTTCAATGATAAAGCAGGTAGGTTCAGGCAGATTGTGGATACGGTAAACAAGGAAGTATAGAAGTCTAAACTGAGAAGAATGAACAGGGGGGTGAATAGAGTGAGATAAGAATGGCCATGAAGATGAGAATGAACAGTGAGAGAGTAAATACTGTCGGTCTAGGAATAGGAGAGAGAAGAATGAGAGAGTGAGTGAGAGGGAGTGAATGAAATGGCAGGTGGGAGCCGGCCGGCCGTGGTTCCGTCCGCTCGTTCTTGTCAACAGTCGTCGGTTATTAAGGAAAACCGGATGGTTATTAAGGAAAACCGGATTCTATTCTCCTTCTATATCAGATTTACTACGCTTCCCATGGTGGCACGCGAGCTGGCTAAAGGTACTATATTATAATTCTGATATTGTACTAGGAGGGAGGTAACGGACGTGGGGTCACTGATTTAAATGAAAACTTTTTTGATTATACTGTCGAAAAATATTGGCAGATGTCCTAGGGTTTTTACTAATGCCATCTAAAAGCCGAGAAAAATAAATTTATATAATTTTGGATTTTTTTTGCTAAATAACAGAACGTGATTGATCATATAAAATAGTCTTAAATTCATTAACAACCAAAAGGAGTTTCCAGTAAAATAGACCAATCAACAATTTTTCTTATAAGAAAAATCAAATCAGATTGGTCTTTAGCATCTTTTTGAAATCCCTAAATTCGAAATAAATAAATATAAAAAAGTTTTCTCCAAGTAGTATAAGAGTCCAAGAGGAGAAAAAAGGCAGTTATTTCACCCTAATTTTTGATTACTTTAATGAAAGCTATTTATAATTAATAGTCAAAATTGATGAGTCTGCCAAGTATAGGTAGGGGGAATAAAAGGCGGCTGTTTCAAAGCGATAAAAAAATTTTTTTTTTCATTCGGAGCTCTATATCTTAAAAAGTAAAAACAATAAAAGAAAACCTAACAGGACTTCATTTAAAGAAGAGTAAATTTGTTAAAATATGAGCCATAATAGAGTTATTTAGGTTAAATATTTTTCGAGATATAGCTTTTTAACAAGCAACATTTCATAAAAATGTTGTATAGGACGTACTGAAAGATCCGAGAATTTATTTTGAAAAATTTATATCTCAAAAACTATTTGAGGTACAGATGTCTATTATCACTCAAATTAAAGCTATTTTAATGAGCTATAAAGTAGTTCATGATGTTTATGTTCATAGGAGTAATAGTTTACATGAAATTAACTAAAATAAATTGATTTATAGTTGTTCCGACAAATTTTCATTTGTCAAATTTATATTCATAAGTGAATATCATAAAAACTACTACCCCATACTACAAAGATAAGTGTTATAAAGTATTTTAAAGTGAGTTAAATTTTCTTTATATTGAGTGTTGGCAGACATGAGTGCGTTTTATGGGAATTAGCTCTGAGATTATTCATTCTTTTATTTATTTTTTTAGTTTGTGGACCTGTCGATTTGTGTTTTAACTCCTTTTTTCTCGGCCAAGACTCCCATTGGAGTCCTATACTGCCTAACCACGGTTGGGGGTCAAAGTTTTTAATTTTGTGGGACCGCCACTCAATGAAAAAGTCAACGCCCCAGACCGGATCCGAACCGGCACCGCCAATAGACATCAAATTGGTAAGATCTGCGTCTTAACCACTGAGCTACGGATGGCCTTTAACTTATTTATTAATTTTTTTTTTTAAACTTATTTATTCAATCAAGTATTTCTTTTAACTAACTTTTTTTTCCTTTTTTTTATATGTATTACTTTTGTAATTTGTTTTTCTGTAAACTGATCTACTGCTGTGACTATTATGTCTTTGATTTGATTCCACATTGCGATCTAATGATAAATTTGTTTAACGGATCGAACGTGGGTAGCGGATCACTGGAGAGGTTCTGAGAGAGTGAATTAGGGAGAGTTGACTTAAATGAAATAAAATTTAGAAATGGAAAAAAGAAAATTGAAATATTTGTATTTAGTGTGTAGATTAGTATTGATTATTAAAGGAAACAGTTGGAAAAAAAAATTGTTTGTTATATCTTGTAAATATATGTATTGTGTATATATCCAATCATGGATTGATTGTTATGCTGTGTAATGTAGCAATCCAATGTATTTGGCCAACATGGCTAATAAAGCATTTCTCTCTGGGGTCGATTTTCCGCCGTAGTACGGAATTACTCAATTTAAGTGTAAAACCATGGATGGATGATTGTATCAAAAAATGCCCGGGATGTAACTCTGAAAAAAAAAGGAAGATACCATTTATTTCTTGGGAACTTGTCACGAGTTTACAGAAATTAGAATACTTTTTTAACTATGTACGACGGGCTACACTGGAAAGAGCTCTGTTGGTTAATATGTGAGGGATCAATGCTATACCCTAGTTTTGTTAAAAGTTTGATATTATCTATGTGTTCTTAAATATTAAAATAGATCCATTTTTTATATTTAATTGAAAATAAACACATTTTATTCATTCATTCAACTTTAGTTAGTGTACATTTGCTTTTCAGTTCGATTCTTATTCAATTTTTAGGATTAAAATAATTCAAAATGGAACCACTTATCGTTTTTATGGATTAATAACTTTTTCAAATTTTTAATGTCTTAAATTATAATTTTTTTAATTGTTAAGACCAATAATTTTTTTAACAAGTAGTTGAGTAAATATATAAAATATAAAGTAAAATATATAATGCATGAAACTAAAACTATTGTACTACAGGTTTTATTTTTTACCATAACTTTGATTTTTCAAGAACTAATGAAATGTTCTGGAGTTAGTAACTGATAGTAGAGACAACCGATAATAATCAGGAAATTTTGCCACATTTACCTCAGAATTGTCACAATTCATATTTAGTAGACAACCGCGAAAAACAATGGCTATTATAAATTACAGTGGAAACGGTCCAAACAGAATTCAATTTAGAAATGACCGAATTTCTGGGGTAAATCAAATTTTTGATTATAAGTAATGAGGAGGTTATTATTGCTAAAAGTGTATTAGTGACAGATTCAAATATTTTCCAATAGTAGTCCTCTATATGTATTGATAGTATATAATATGATATAAATGATATATAATATAATGTAATATGAAAGGCAAAAGAACTTTTTAAAAATTATTTTGGTTTTTATCAGTTATTTTCATGGTGTTATTTGTTATTATTTTTAATAATGATAATAAGATTTGTAATCGACTTAAAAAAAAAAAAATATGTTTAACCTCTCAAGTTAATTAAAGTTATTTTAAAATTAAATTAAATTAAAGAGTTACTTTCCAAAATAGCCCTATTAATAAAATACGACTATTTAAGATAGTCGTAGAAAAATACGACTATTTAAGATAGTCGTAGAAAAATACGACTATTTAAGATAGTCGTAGAAAAATACGACTATTAAATATGTTAGTAGCGGAAACTGTCATGTTGAGTTATTATCATAAAAATAAGTATGTATATTTATTTAAAATAAACTAAACAACTGTTTACTACAGAAAATAAGATTTAATAAATTCTAACTTTTTATTGTGTGATATTACAATTCTGTCATATATTTTCTGACAATGATAATAGAGGTCAAAGAGGACATTCATTAAATAATAAGCAGAGAAAAGTCGAAACAAAATTAAACTTAAAAGAAAAATAACATCTTAAACACATTCATTCATTAAGAGGCACTATAGGTCGGTGGATCAATCGACAAGTTACTGTCACATCCCAGCCGTATCGAATCCGGCCAGGGGCGTTGTCGTTTCTCATTGAGTGGTGGTCCCACAAAATGATACTTCAACCCCAAACCATGGTGAATATGAAGAGAATTTAAATTTAGCTATATGGAAAATTCCAATGCCATCAAATAAAAAAAATAAATAAAAGATACTTCCCCTCACTATGTATTCCATACATAGGTAACTTAAAGAAAAAAAGTAAGGAGTTGTCACACAATTACATAAAAATAAAATAAATGGATAAAAAATAAATAAATAGTAGTAAATGAATAAAAATAAATATCTTTATTTACTTATTAAATATATTTATTAATTTATTTATACCACCTGCCATTTTCCCTTTTATTCCTCCTTGTACATGAACGGTCAACAATAAGCATCTCACACAATGCTATGTATCATCCTTCTCAGGCTATTCTTCTAGTTGTAAATATTCACAGCAAATTAAAAATGGTTGGCGTCCCAAATGAATAATGTAAATTTACTATTACATTTTTTAGTGGGATTCATTTTTAAATTATCAATAATCAATCAGAATGATTGAGAAAAAATATTCTGAGAATCTCATTAAACCTGCATGGAAAAAAATATAACTATATAAGAATAAAATGGTGCTAATTAACATTTTTTTCAAACCTATCAATAGATATAACAATAAATCAATTTTATTTTATACAGATATGAATATGGAAATGTCAAGACTTGCAAAAAAAAAAATCCACAGACATCTCTGGTGTTTAAAACTAAGGTATAAAAAATTGATAATTGTTTTCAAAAAAATAATTTTCCCCGAAATAAGAGAAACAAACAACCATTGGCTTATATAATTTTTTAAAAGTAATATACGTTTTTATAAATGAATTTTATGTGTAATGCTAATCAATATTTTATAGATAATAATCCCCAAAAAGAAAAAAAATATCAACAAATAAATTCATGGATACCAACGAATTTTAAAAGATGATTGTGATGAAGAAGTTTGGGAAAGTTCATAAATAACAACCGGCCGAAGCGTCAGTAAAATATATAATATATTTAAGTTTATAGAATCAATAAAAAAAATTATTCTAATATAATTTTATTTCATATAATGTGGGCATAATTGTTTTACTAAGAGTATTTTTCCTCAACCATTCTAATCGAAATTTTATTACTTAAATTAACTTGAAAAACGTCCAACAAAATTTATGGCACAAATTTAATTTATCGCCCTACTCTACAATGATCTCAAATTTTGATAGCCCCATCCGAAAATACACTAGGATCCTTTGCCTATATTCTTAGCCTTATAGTTATAGAAAACCTGACCCAGTCAGTTAAGACATTGAAAATTCTTCAAGTAGAAAACTGATTCCGTACTTCCTAAAATAATAGGCCATCTGATTTCCAACATACTTATGTTAGATGCAAACTATAACAGAATGCCGAGTTTAAGATTTGTACCTTTTGCAAATCATACACATAAACTTTTTATAAATATGTGTTCCTACAGTAGAATTAGTAAGAGCCCTCATTCGAGAATCCCTTCCCGACCGTTGAAAATTGTCCTAACATAAAAACATCTAACGGTTTAACAACAAGTATATTTCCACCAGCTCTAGTCTCGCTCCTGGGAAATCTTCATTTCAAAAGGTTACCAATCCTAGAATCGCCTACCTGCTAGTCGGAAAAAATATTGTCTTTTTTTATTTATACGGAGAATGTTGATGGAAAATCGAAATTGTTAATGAAGAAAGGGATTAGTTAATAGAAAACAGTAAATTCAGTAAACTAAGAAAAAAAATGCCTAGGAAATTGTAGCTCCCGCAGCAAACAATTGCAGTAATTGTCTTTCTGGCAATAGTAATCAAAGCTCACTGTTGATGATTCAATTTAATGACCTCAATCTTAAGGATAAGTCCTTTAGGTTAATAGCTCTGTAATTTCAGGACATGATAATAGTGAAATAGAATGTGAACACAGGCTATAAAATTTTTATTGAGTAAATAAAATTTCGATATAGATACGGATTAGCCACATAGTACAGTAAAGCTTTAATTAGAAATTCACAGGCAAAATTATTATTTTAAGTGATTATGGGTACATTCAAACAAACAATATTAGTTGAAAGGAATATGGTCCGGGTGCGGTCAAGAAAAACTCAAATAGTAGAAATATACTAATTTAGTTTTAATTTTAACAATATTAGCTAAGAAATAGAAAAAATGTATTAAATCTTTCAAAAATTAAAAAAAAAATATATATATAATATATATAAAAGTGAGCGGTCGAATGTTTGTTCACAATAAACATTTGAATTAGTGAACCGATTTACGTGCAGTTTTTTTCAAAATGTCCCTTTTCACCATGGGAAAGTTTAAAGATAATTAAACCCCCGAATTCTCGAGTAGAAAAAAAGTTATGAAAGAAATTAAGAGTTTTTGGTATGTAGCTCAGAAAGTATAAGCTTTTTCACTTTTATTGCACACCAATCCATTTGTATCTTCCCGAGGAATAAGAAAAAAAGAATTACTGATTCTTTTATGCTATAATATGGCTTAGTAGTAGTCAACGCCCATCCTATATCCTAGAAAACCTGCAATTAAAATTCTCTGTACAGTCCCACCTACCAGGTCCCGTTTATCTGACACCTACCCTCCACCTCAAGGAACTGCTGCGTTTTATAAATCGTTTTTTACCCGACCTGCATATCTCTGGAACTCCATTCCCTCTAACATACATCATGTCCCAACCTTTCCCTCGTTTAAATCCCTTATATTTAACTACCTTTTGCTTCACCAATCTGACCCGTTATTATAATAGTACAGATATTTTGTAATTAACTTTTTGTTTTGTTCTCATTTAATCAGTTAGTTTTTTAATTCATATATTTTTTCTCTGTATATAAGCTATAATTAGGTGTGGCCACACTGTTTTATGGCCAATAAAAGTTATTGTAAAATTAAAATTGCCTTTGTAATTGTTCTAAAGGGACCTAGTCCCAGAATAATAAACTATTTTTTATTTCATATTCGTTTTTAGTTGCATCTCGAACTGCAAAATGCTATTTTTCAAAGAAATTAAAAATTTTGCAGCACGATTTTTTTTTCTCCAGATATCCATGGTTCATATAATCGTTCATAACTCCTCTTCATTTTATCGGATTCCTACGTTAATACAACAGTTGAAAAGGTTAATGTCTCCCCTTTTAATCCATATTAACAGTTAAATGTATCCGTTAATGCCCTTATACGAGCGAAATATGGGGTTCAAATCAAGAAAAACTTTTCATTTTGCGTGTTATATCTCTAGGTCTAATTTGTTTAATTAGACTGGGTTTGAGCCTTCGGTGTAGTTTATAGAGCCCTAAGCCAGTACCAAGGTGGTAGTAGATTGGTTGGGTTTTGTTGAAGTCATTTCTATTTTTTTAATTTTTTTAAAAAAAAATGTATGGCGAAAGAAAATTTTGGGTCAAAACTTTATATTCCGATTTTTTCAAAAATTTGTATTTAAGGGTTTCTTGAGGTGCTAAAAACGAATGTTAACTCTGTTTCACTTCTAAAAAATCTTTTACCACACTTTGATAGGTCAGTCGGTCTGAATTGTTTTAATATAGTTCTAATTTTGTAGCACAGTGAGGGTTGTTATTTAAAAACTATTTATATTGTATGTGGTCTATATATGATAATACCATAGATAATCAAATTTTCTTTAAGAGTAAGAATCACATAAATCGGACCAGTTTTTGATGGTAATACAGCGAAGTCAGTTTAAAAATTGAATTTTCAATGCGTTCTCTGAATGTTACCATAGATATCCCTATCTTTTCTTATCGATTCATCTATATATACAAAAGCGTGTCTGAATGTTGCAAGTACATCCATTTATTTGTATGAATTAGCATATACGGAATTGGTATTACGAAAATCCTTTTATATTTAAGAGCATAATAAACTATAATTGAATGAAACAGTAATTACAATTTACCCCATATACACATTGAGGAACCAACCAATATTTTTGTGAATGTGTGTTTTAGATCCTTGAGTTTTGTGGTAAAAAGAAAAAAACAACAGATACAGCTTTTAAATTATAATACAAACTGCTGTTTCGTTCCTTATCGCACTTAGCTTAATTTACGTTATCAAATCAAAATAATAAAGTATACGTAAATGATTCACTTTAACTGAATACAATAATTTATAGCAAACTATCAATTGTATACATTAAATCTATATACATTCTCAAATATAGCAATAGCGAAGCATTGCTGGGTCAGCTAATGTGGGTACAAATAGATAAGAAGATGAAATGAAAATTACTGGAAGATTATTGATTGACCGTGTGTGAAGATGAAAGGAATATGGTC
>NW_027116688.1:620831-621515 GCF_000696795.3 Halyomorpha halys | reverse complement strand
ATGTTGCAAGTACATCCATTTATTTGTATGAATTAGCATATACGGAATTGGTATTACAAAAATCCTTTTATATTCAAGAGCATAATAAACTAAAATTGTATAAAACAGTAATTACTATTTACCCCATATACACAATGAGGAACCGACCAATATTTTTGTGAATGTGTGTTTTAGATCCTTGAGTGTTGGGGTAAAAAGAAAAAAAAAGATACAGCTTTTCTACAAATTTCTGTTTCGTTCCTTATCGCACATAGTTTAATTTATTATCAAATCAAAATAATAAAGTATACGTAAATGATTAATTTTACTAAATACAATAATTTATAGCAAACTATCAATTGTATACATTAAATCTATATACATTCTTAAATATAGCAATAGCGAGGCATTGCTGGGTCAGCTAATGTGGGTACAAATAGATAAGAAGATGAAATGAAAATTAGGTTTTATTACAATATTTTTTAATTGATTTTATTTAATGTTTATGATTTTTATTATTGATCAATTTTATTTTAACGATATATTGACATGTTTTATATCATATTGATTTACTGTTTGTTAAGCTAAATTGTTCTATTGAGGAGAGCTGCAAGTCTTGGAGCATGGTGGTTATTTGTTTTTGTAAAGGGGTCATTATTGATTATTCTTAAAGATAAATTATGATTTATTTCCAGTTTCTATAAT
>NW_027116688.1:614773-616187 GCF_000696795.3 Halyomorpha halys | reverse complement strand
TACAGTTGTAAATATCAATAAGTAAATTAAAAAAAAAAAAAAGATTTGTTTGTGTTGATTTTCAACTTCTGTTTTGGGCAATATTTTTTGAAATTTTGTTGTCGACTTTTTTACTACCATCGGCGTACAAGGATATCTTAACTTTTATTTAGTATTATTGTTACAGACAAGATCCTTGCTGAAGACCAGTAATAATAGAAAGAGTTAAATCAAGTATCGTTCTTCAAGAAACTAAAATGATATAAAGGAAATAACAAAGTTGTGAAATCTATTTTGGTCTTCGATTCTGTCGTTTGGGTGCCAGAATAAACCAGTCGCTTTTACTAAGAAATTCTACATAGTTATTACTATGTATATTGGCATCTATCGAAATAAATTTTAATATTTTTAATAGCTAATACAAAAAATTAATCAATAATTAGCTTTCATAGGCAATTTGATTATATAATTAACAAAATAAATCATTGATGTAGCGCAAATTGATAACTCTTTATTTCGATAATGAAAAGTGGACGGTAAGGAACGCGACAAAGTCGTTGCGATAAACTGGACGCTGAAGAGGAGATCGCACGTTAATCTAGTAGCGGCTAGAGACAAAGGTTGGGCCCGTACGTGAAGCGCGCTCTCATGAGAACTGTCTTCTGTTATCTCCGCATCTGCGGGCCAGGTCGGGCTAGTGGTCGCTTTATCAAAGCGCCTTAGTTCAAAGCGACTTTGCTGTAGTTATTGATTGGAATGTATAGGTTATTGCTTGGAATTTGAATTTTCATCAAAAGCGAACAGGCGACCATGTCTCAAGTAGGATGTGAGGTGATCATATCCATGGGCGTACCCAGAGGGGGTTATTAATCATTAATTTAATAAAAATTATTTTATTTTTCAAGTAAATAATTGCAATAACTAATAACCCTCTGCTATAATCGTATATATTTTTCTTAAAATTTCGATTTCATTCACCTTTTTCGTTTTGAAATGTCACAACTAGGTTGACTATAACTTGCCTCCCCAACCCCCAGGCTTGACTTAAGGTAAGCCTTTGGTCAAATCTGTTTAAGCATGATGAGTTTTCTCAGACGTATCTTGAGAGTGCCGCGATTGAACGCTACTGTTTCAAAATATTACAAAAAAAAAATTAAATTAGAAATTATACAGTGCATTCAAGCATTTACTATGCACCGACATAACAAGGAAAGATCCTCCTCAGTGACAACTCTATTAAGTGATTATGTCTGTGTTTCACATCTTTGAGAACTGTCCACGATATAGAAGGATCAGGGGGCCACAGTGAGTACATTTTTTTTTTTTTTGTAGAATGATTAGATTTATTTATTGGTAGATATTACAATCTGCCACACAGTTGTGGGCAATAGGTAATAGTGATGAATGATCTCATACATACTAAAATAAAAAAATA
>NW_027116688.1:612082-613463 GCF_000696795.3 Halyomorpha halys | reverse complement strand
GTCCCATCTTTAAATAATTAATCATTAAAATAATATCACAATAACATTATACAATTTTTTGTCTTTTTTTATAAAAAAATAGATTCCTACTTACAAATTCTTCTATAAAATTCCTTCCCAAATTTAAAACTTTTATAAACCACTTTTCTTACTACTATTTTCATTTGCAAACTCCAAACAGAACCTACCTTCAACTGGTTAGGACTCTGTTATCATCTTATCATATATATTAAATATTAATTTACATTTTCAATTTAATTTAATTAACATTTATTCCTAATTTTTCGGCTTACACCATAAACATTTTTTAATATATTGAAATTCTATTATTGGTTTATTCCTATTTTATGTGTATTTCATTCACATATAAATTTATCCCCCCCTTTTCTTTAATTTCATTCACCTTTTTCGTGCTGAAATGTCACAACCTGATTGACTATGCCTCCACTCCCCCCAGGTTTGACTCTAGGCACGCCCTTGGTTGATTATTATTTGAAAAAAGAAAAAGTAGGAAAAAAAATTGTTTTAGTATCACTGTTAATACATGGTATTATATATGTCCAATTATGGATTGATGGATACACTATGTATTATAGGAAGCAAATGCATTTGGGCAGCATTGTCAAATAAAGCATTTCCCTATAATTTATATTTATTATTTGATATCATTATCATTATCTAATTAGCAAAATAATCAGTATCATCAATTATTCTATTATAAAAGAAAATTTAATATCTATTGGAAGAAGATAGATGACCGTATGAAGTAGATTGTAGGAAGATAGCTCCGGACTATAAAGGTATCAAAACGGTAAATGAAAACTAATTATTGTTAACCAACGTTTCCTTTTACTTGCTACTATACTTCACCATTACCATATTTATTTCACCTTTTTACAATTACCTCTTTACTAATATTTATAACTAGTTCTAACAGATATTTGTCTATAATTTATTACTCTAGTTCTGTATTTCGAATTCTATCATATTTGACTGTTATCATATTAGTGACTAGTTTCTAGTACTCCTATATGTATTCTTCCTTAATTTATTATGATTTCTTTTATATATTTTATAAACAAAAAAATTATTTATTTTATTTTCTTATTTTCTCTGAATATTTATTTTAATGTTTTGTTAATTCTTACAATGCTTGTATCTTGTTTTTCATTTAGCCCTGACGAAGCCCTACAAAGAGGGGCGAAACGTTAGTTAACAATAAATAGTTTTCTTTTTCTATTCGTACCTTTATTTACCACCACCCGGACTATCTACATTTAATATCTGGTTTAATAATTAACCAAATAATTTTTTTAGTTACAAGGGCAATGAAAATCGTCCGTAATTTTTGCCTTCAAATTCAAACAACAGCTTTGCACTT
>NW_027116688.1:610918-612032 GCF_000696795.3 Halyomorpha halys | reverse complement strand
AAAATAATTAAAAAAAAAAAAAACTCTCTTAAAGAGAACATTAACAACACCATTAAGTTCATTAAATTTATCTGATTGTTCACTCTGATATGAATCTGATTTATATATTATAAAACATTATGCCATTATTTATTATTTATAAGGAAACAACCAAACATATATTAGATGAAATAAAATAAAATTATTAAAAAAGGAAAAACAAATATTTGAAATATATTCTATTTAGTTTATAGATGATTATTGTTTGAAAAAAGAAAACGTAGGAAAAAAAATTGTTTTAGTATCACCGTTAATACATGTTATTGTATATGTCCAATTATGGATTGATGGATATACTGTGTATTATAGCGAGCAAATGCATTTGGGCAGCATTGTCAAATAAAGCATTTCCCTATAATTTATTTATATTTATTATTTGATATCATTATCGTTATCTAATTAGCAAAATAATTAGTATCATCAATTATTTTATTATAAAAAAAATTTAATATCTATTGGAAGAAGATAATTGACCGTATGAAGTAGATTGTAGGAAGATAGCTATCGGACTATAAAGGTATCAAAATGGTAAAAGAAAACTATTTATTGTAAACCAACGTTTCCTTTTACTTGCTACTATACTTCACCATTACCATATTTATTTCACCTTTTTACAATTACCTCTTTGCCAATATTTATAACTAGTTCTGACGAATATTTGTCTATAATTTATTACTCTAGTTCTGTATTTCGAATTCAATCATATTTGACTGTATCTTTTAGTGACTAGTTTCTAGTCCTCCTGTATTTATTCTTTCTTAAACTATGATTATTTCTTTTATATATTTTATAAACAAAAACAAAAATTATTTATTTTATTTTCGTATTTTCTCTGAATATTTTAATGTTTTGTCAATGCTTTTCGCAGCATTTAGCCCTGCGAAGTGGGACGAAACGTTAGTTAACAATTAATAGTTTTCTTTTTCTATTCGTACCTTTATTTACCACCACCCGGACTATCTACATTTAATATCTGGTTTAATAATTAACCAAATAATTTTTATAGTTACAAGGGCAATGATATTATCGTCCGTAGTTTTTGCCTTCAAATCCAAACAACAGCTTTGCACTTTTT
>NW_027116688.1:608099-609013 GCF_000696795.3 Halyomorpha halys | reverse complement strand
AAGTAAGTTTCTGATTTTTCAATTGTTTCCATTTTGTAAACTTTGCTCTTTAATTCTAACTTTACGATCAATCTTATCACAAAAATATTAAGAATAATAGTTATGGATAATCTAACTGGCTTTTTAATGGCTTCTTTATTTTTTTAATTTGATCATGTTATAAACTACTTGATAGTACAATCAATAAAATAGTTTATCGAACAACACTTTTGGTTTATGAAAAACTATATTTCAGAAATTATTAAGAACAGATTGCATATAAGCACTCAAATTAAAGATAATTAAATGTACCATGAAGTGGTCTATAAGCTTTGTCTTTGTAGGAGTAGTGGTTTTAATGATATATGCTGAAAGAAATTGATTTCTAGTTGTTCGGACAAAATGTCATGTATGATGTATGTAATAAAATATTTTTTTTTAAATTTATTTATATTGGGAGCATTGAGGATTTTGGATTGTAAGGATTGGATACGAAAGGAATTCGAAGGTTTAGTGGAGCCCCAAAGCTCAACTCCGTATGTCCAGATGGGCTTTATTATTGTCATGTAGATCAGTCTTGTAATGAGTTGGAAGTTTAGTGAGTGCTGTAATAGTCGGAATCTACGTGCAGTTCCTATCTTTTCAGTCTTGTGTGAGGATTCCGTTTGTCAAGGTGTAGTTCAAGATAATGAATCTGTTCTACAGGGGTAAGAGCCACATTATTAAAGTATACTGTAGAGCAGTCGGCAGGTTTATGAAGAAGAGTTAAAGTGATTTGTTGGGATTTATTTTTATCCTCCAATTTCGACACCATTTTTCGAGGGCTGTGATATGGGATGCAATCAGAGGGTTATTACTAACTGTGAGCACACATGTGTCATCAGCATACGTGGTAAGGATAGTGTTAGGAGTTGTTGGGATGTCAGCTGTATAGA
>NW_027116688.1:603057-608049 GCF_000696795.3 Halyomorpha halys | reverse complement strand
CGAATGACTACCATAACATTATAATTTAATCACAGAGTGTTTTCAAAACGAAGTAAGTTTCTGATTTTTCAATTGTTTCCATTTTGTAAACTTTGTAATTTTGTAACTCTTTAATTCTAGCTTTACGATCAATCTTATCACAAAAATATAAAGAATAATAGTTGTGGATAATTTAACTAGCTTTCTAATGGCTTCTTTATTTTGATCATGTTATAAACTACTTGATAGCACAATCAATAAAATAGTTTATCGAACAACAATTTTGTTTTATGAAAAACTATATCTCAGAAATTATTAAGTACAAATTGCCTATAAGGACTCAAATTAAAGCTAATTAAATGTGCTATGAAGTAGTTTATAAGCTTCGTCTTTGTGGGAGTAGTGGTTTTAATGATATATGCTAAAAGAAATTGATTTCTAGTTGTTCCAACAAAATATCATGTATGATGTATGTAATAAAATAAAATTTTTTAAATTTATTTATATTGGGAGCATTGAGGATTTTGGATTTTAAGGATTGGATACGAAAGGAATTCGAAGGTTTAGAGGAGCCCCAAAGCTCAACTCCGTATGTCCAGATGGGCCTTATTATTGTCATGTAGATCAGTCTTGTAATGAGTTGGAACTTTAGACCGTTTGTCTAGTAAGTGCTGTCTGCCTGCAGTTTCCTGTCTTTTCAGTCTTGTGTGAGGAATCCAGGTTAGTCGTTTGTCAAGGTGTGTGTAGTCCAAGATAACGAATCTGTTCTACAGGGGTAAGAGCCACATTATTAAAGTATAATGTATAGTGTATAGACTGTAAGACAGTCGGTAGGTTTACGACGAAGAGTAAATGTGATTTGTTGGGATTTATTTTTATCCTCCAATTTCGACACCATTCTTCGAGGGTTGTGATATGGGATACAATCAAAGGGTTATTACTAACTGTGAGCACACATGTGTCATCAGCATACGTGGTAAGGATAGTGTTAGGAGTTGTTGGGATGTCAGCTGTATAGAAGATGGACCGAGGATACTACCTTGAGGAACACCAGCGGATTGAAAATAGAGGGATGAATAGGAACCATTGAGGTTTACTTGGAATAATCTATTAGTAAGAAAGGAACGGATGATGAGAAAATATGTAGGAGGTAGGAATTTACGGAGTGTATAAAGCAGTCTCGGGTGCCAGACTCGATAAAAAAAATAAAAATGTAAAATGTGTTTATAATACATTCAATAAACCAAAGGCTAGACAGAATCAACAAACATGCGAAAGAGCTGCATGTATCAAACTGGAAAGCTGTAGCTTAATATAGGCAAGGGTAGAGAAGGCTGGATTAGGCGGCCAAACATCTACTAGGCCCGTACAGCCAACTGAAAAAAGAGTACATTCAACACACTTCAATTTGGTTAACAGACACGTATAAGTCTAATTATTTCTGAGATGTAATTGTCCAAAAATAAATTCACAGATTAAAAAAAAGTTTGCAAAAAAATAAATTTTTTCATTAAATCCTGATTTTTATTTTATTGCACAGAGTTAATAATGAGTTTTTTAATTGTTTAGTTACACTTATTTTAATTATACATTTACATCGTAAGACCTTATTTTGATAAAGTAGGTGCATTAGACCAAATTTCATCAAAAGTCATTAAAAATCTAGTTAGATTATCTATAATTATTATTATATACATTTTTGTGATAAGATTGGTCATAAGGAAAACTTAGCTCTTCAAACCTGAGCTATCTGGTATTTTGTTTTTTTTCTTTTGATTTTGTTGCATGCTTCAAATATATCTGAATTGCAAGAAAATAAAAATCATGAGATGAACTCATACTTGGCATTCAAGGAAAAAACTCAAATTATGAGTTTCACATAGTGATATGACCTAGTAGGCAGTCAACGTATTAAAACATTGTTTACCACAATTTTCGCTTTTTAAATTAGATTCTTGAATTTTTCCAAAAATTTGGATTATAAAATTATTAGAGGGAGAAGAAAGATTAGCATACTCCCTACACCCTTCCCATATTGAAGTCTCTGAAGGCCAGAATTTATTACTGATTGTTACAGGATCAAACAAGACGAAGGATAAACTAAGCATTATGTGTACAGTAGTTGAGGCAGGTACGAAGCGGCGCCCGACCCCTGTGATTGGCTATAACGAGGAACCCATCTAATATCGACGGGAAAAACCGCAGCCAGCTTCTGTTCTGCTTAGCCTGGGCTAATATTGTATACTCTGTACCCTGGCCTGGTGTAATGTTAGTAGGGAGGATGAGGCAACAAAAAACAAATAGGCTGCTAATTTGTTTCTTCCACCGCTCCTATTATCTTCTTCATTCCGTTGTCACAGGTTTTTTATCTACTGTGCATTATAAATAATCAGTCAATTTCGGAATCAAAAGACTATACTGCATTCCACGACTAAAGGTACGGGATGTTAAAACAAGTATTGTACAAGGGTCACATACTCAACCATTGTTAAATTGCTTCTGTCGAATAGACCGTATGGACTATTTTATATCCACCATTTTCGGACAAGTGAAGATCTACCTTGCCCTAGGTCAGATATATTGGGATACCCTAACAGAAAATTAACTTTTAACCATTTAATTTCATGGATTTGGTTACGAATATGATTGAATAGAGTAGGTTCCCAATGAAAACTCGATCCTCCCACCATAGTTAAAATAGGTTGGTAAACCATAAATAAAATTGTTTTCTGTAGGAAAAAGTGTCACCTCCATAATAATTTGAAAACCCGAAAAATTGAAAAATAAGAGATTTGAGAACTTGCGCCATACTGAGGAAATTTGAGGTAGCTAATGTGTTAAGGCGTCACCATAACCATTTCGAGTTTGTGGTGGCACAGCATAGTGCAACCAAATAAGGGCGCTAATGGATAAAAAGTATAAAATAATTGTTATTTTAAAAAAAAAGTAACGATATTGTAGTAATAAATATTTACTATAGAGTCATAGTAATATAAATGATAATTTGTAAACAATATAGTAGTGGTATAAGGGGTAATATTCTGTACATTGTTCCGTATTTCATGCGCCCGTTTAAATCCAACCTAGGAGGGTTACTTTTATTTCGTGACGGCAACTCGGAACGAAATTTTGACCTTCTCACTCTGGTTAGTATAGTATCCTTACAACTCCAACCTCATAACCACTCTATTTTACAGAATTAGTGAGGTAAATTAAAAAAAAAACTAACTGAAAAAGTTAAATTAGCAATGCTGCATCCTATCGTTCATAGAAAATCAAGATTAAAACCAGATACTATTCTCATTTACAAAACAATCCTAAGGTCACTGAAGTATAGTTGTGAAATCTAAGGATCAACATCCTTAACAACAAGAAAAAAAAATACAATCATTCCAAAACAAGGTCCTTAAAATCACAGTAGATGCTTCTTCCTTTATAAGACATATAATCATTTATATAGTGAGTTACACTTGGAATCAAAGATGAATTCATCAAAAAGACGGTTTACTAAATTCCACTTCCAGCCACCGGCAGTTAAACGTGCAGCGACTTACAAAATAGGAAATCTAACCTCATCTCGAAGAATAAAAAATAGGCCAGTGCAAGACATTTTACTATAAACTCTATATTCATCTATTTTTATTATTATCAATATTATTTGATTTTTTCTTTGCCTTTATCTAACTGTTTTTTCATTACAAAGTCAATTATTTATTTCATGAATGCTATAAATTTATTATTTTTTGTTACATGTTATAATAAATAACTAATGTTACATGTTGTAATAACTAATGTTATTAATTTATCTTTATTATTTATAATTATTCAATTTAGTAAATTAAGTTAGGTCCTCCTCTCTTCCTTGCTTCACCTGAAAGTTAATGCAGTAGCACCCCAGATCGAAATAGCACAATAGAAAATATTCGGCAACAGCAACCGATCTAACAGTTATACTGCTGCATGGCACTTTAAATTTAGATGAATGTTAATTGAAGCATGAAGTTGAACAAAATTCACAATACTAGGAGGCAGAATCAATTTCATTCAAGTTGGTGAATGACTAAACTGTTGAGCCGCCGTTAATAAGGCATTCCTCGGGTGAATGGAGAGAATGCTCTTTGATCCGCCGGCAGGTACAGATAAAGGGTGAGGGATCGTTAAACGTTCTCGGCTACCGGATCCCTAATTGATATAGGATAGAGCGAAAAGAAGCTGGTCTAGCTACCTGTAACCGCTTGAGCCGTCGAGCGCTAAATCGGCTCTAGTCAAAGAGCACCTGCCGTGTTCGCCTGGCTGTGACACTCACCTGTCTGGTTTAGTTTGATCTGTCGCTGCTCTTCGACTGTCGGCTACCTCCATTGTTTAAACAAACAGCAGAGATGCTAGTGAAATCACCAGACAGGAGTAAGGAAGACAACATCAAAGATTTGGCTTCTAGATTTTTCTTACAATTTGTTTTATACTCCGTACGATAAGCTAACTTACGAGTTCAAATTTCCATGGATCTGTTTCATACATAAATTCGTGGTCTCTAACACTAGAAAAGAGAATTTCGTCCTTCCACCTCATCACAGCCTGGCACAGAATTCAAAATAAATGAACTAAGTTCATCCAATATATATATATTTTTTAAATATCCTTTTAAAAATTATTTCGCGGGTAAAATCGAATGAAAACGGATATAAGTTTCATAGTACTATATATTTATTTTCTAAATTCCATATAAACCCTTCCAACCACCCAAAACCTCTGGTTCAATCATCAATCAGTTCAACCCATTCCTACAACCCAACGGCAGTGGCCATGAGATTTATTATAAAGTAAATTTGACAATTGGAGTTCTTGTAATTTCCATTAATTCTCCACTCATGTTTCAGAGTTTAAGTGGCTTTGCAGTACTCAGTCAGATTCACCTGGCACAGCACCAGTGACGCGGTGAGAGTGCTGCGTTGCGAACTCGAAGAGCCCCGCTTAACTCCTCACGTGTGGAGGGCTAGAGCGAGCTTGGGGAAG
>NW_027116688.1:602217-602774 GCF_000696795.3 Halyomorpha halys | reverse complement strand
AATCCTCCGAGGCGCCTGAAAAGAAGATGGCCTCGTGACCTTATATTGTAAACTGTTTTTAGAGTTCTACTACTGGGTAGTGTCTCTACATCCTGCATCATATCATTATGTCATTACGATCAAATTTACTTGTTGTATTTTTTATACAGTTGTAAATATCAATAAATAATAAAAAAAAAGTTTGATAGTACTATATATTTATTTTCTAAATTCCATATAAACCCTTCCAACCACCCAAATCCTCTGGTTCAATCATCAATCAGTTCTACTCATTCCTACAACCCAACTTGAAATTTGAAACGGTAGTGGCCATGAGATTTATTATAAAGTAAATTTGACAACTGGAGTTCTGGTAAATGCCAGATTCTCCACTCATATTTCAGAGTGTAAGCGGCTTTACAGTACTCAGTCAGATTCACCTACTACAGCACTAGTTACGCGGTGAGAGGGCTGCGTTACGATCTCGAAGAGCCCCGCTTAACTCCTCACGTGTGGAGGGCTAGAGCGAGCTTGGGGAAGTGCTGAGTGTGTAAGGATTGTACTTATTAGTATGGGTG
>NW_027116688.1:589248-602167 GCF_000696795.3 Halyomorpha halys | reverse complement strand
GCTGAGTGTGTAAGGATTGTACTTATTAGTATGGGTGTGAATATTTTTTTTATTTTCCTATTATAATTAGTGGGAAATTTTACTTTTGCTCATTTAATTTTTATTTATTTTTGTAAATGTTTTGATTATTTTTACAAAACTATTTATTTATTTGTTCATTTACATATATTTTTTATGATATTAGTATAAATGTGCTTAATTACATTACTTTTTTTATTGCCCAGGACTGTGGCAGACTATATTCTTCAATAAATAAAATTTTAAAAAACCTACGCCCCCAAGTGTTGTTATATTGGTTGACTAGTGTTAAAGTTATCGCTAATTCTGTGATTTAAAAAAAAAAAAAATCTTAGGACCAGGGAAAGTACAAATGATAAATAAAACATTGTATTTTTCTGTTGCTTAAATTCAAATTTTAGTGTTTCTCGAGGTGTGAAAAGCGAATATACATTTTGTTCTTGGAAAAAATACAACAGTTTAACAAAAGTAATAAAGCTGCAATACAACAAGAAAAGTACGTGAAGTGTAAGCTCTTTCCGTCCGAATTGGATGTTTCTATTTTTCTTTTTTTTCTACTTCATTTATTCATAAAATTCTATAATATTCTGTATTTATCCATATTGCTTACAATAAAAACTTTTAATTTTTCAAAACTATTTAAATTTAAAGGTACTTTAGAAGTAGATTTTTTGAAAAATACTTATTTAAGGCTTGTCAGACTATTTCAACGAAGATAAGACCTATCTGACATTATTGACCAATTAATTGCACGTTGAAATACCGAGTTTATTCAAAATCTTTATCGCAAAAATCGAAAAAAATGTGAAAAATCGAATCTACAATGTTGCACCTCCGGTCATTCGATTTTGTCGAAAACATTGCTGTCAGACCCCAGGCATATACCCGTCTTAAAATTGGACTCGTGTATTTTCGTCTAAAACTGGAATTCTAAGTTTTGAATGTTCCCAATACTTACTTTTACTCTATATTCCATGTATAGGCAAGTGGAATTAATAACAAATGAAACTGTCTGAAGTATATAAACTGAACTATAGTAAAAAAAAAAAGTATAGCTCGTGGACTATATATTTTAGGGTCCTTAACGAAATCTAAAATCTGGGTACAATCCTCCTGTTGGGTTTGCAAAAGGTCAACTTATTAATATCGCACATAAATTCCATTCGACAGCTTTTTGGTCCTACTTAGCAATTACTATTATTTCGATTAATTGGTAGTATCGAACATTTGTTTCAAGTACATTAATTTAAGTTTTTTTTTTATTTGCACCTGTAAAATAACTAATGAGGTACAATATAAAGGCATGGGGAGACAGCACTCAGTGGTGCATCCTCCTAACGTTAAGTAAATTATTTGATTACTCGAGGAGGTCCTTCATCCAATTCCTCTTCAGCCTATGCCGAGTTACGTCAGCGATGTCATTCGTCACCATCTGTCGTACAAATTTATTAAAATTTCTAAATAATTTATCGTGAAACCGTTGATAAGTCATAAGAATGTGGTTCGTTATAGTTGGAATGTGTAGGTCGGTGTGAATGGTAGAGTGGTGGGTTCGTGGCCAGAATAAAAATTATGATTGAAACGTTTGTTTTTTTGAATCAGTGTCTTTTTAGCCAGACAATAAATTTGGCAGGCGTAAGCCCATATGAGTTTTAGTAAATAATTGTATACATTATGTTTCTGTCTGAGGTATAATTTAGAACGTCTATGTAGTATGGAGTATAATACTACTTATCCATGCATGAATATTAGTAGTGCGATACTTTCCTATCGATTCAAAGTAGATTCGGTATTTTAACTCAAGTACCTTTTTAATTTTGTACCTTTTTTAATACTCTTTAGGTATCGATAAAAGTTCAAACCAGTCCTGAATTGTAAATTTTTTTTTGAGATTTGTAACTCCTACAATCTCACGTCAACATCTTCATCATACCAAAAAAAAAAATGTATCAGGGCTTGTTCTTGTATTTATGAACTAACACTGTTAGCTTTCATTATAAAGCAGGGTGAACCTTAGTCAGTAGCGGACTGCCGTACCCCCGTGATAATGCGGCATTATAGACCCCCAACCCCAGGACCCTATAAAGTTGGCGCAGTGGCCCTCGCAGTTAGGAGCCAAGTTTGCGGAAGTTAGTTAATAGCAAGTTGGCCAAAGAGGTCGGAATAAGTTGGGGACCGTTTGGGCTCGCTGAGCAGGCTAATTGCCATCGCCACGAGCCCACTCTAATTAATACAATGCTAATTAACAATAAATCCACTATTACGCTTTTTAAATGGAGCCACACTCGGCTGCGCACGGAGCGGGTATACTGTACCTCCCCTGCTCCGGCCAACTTTCACGAATCGAGAAAGTACTCTTTCACATTTCTCAATCCTCATCGCTTATTTTATTATTTCATATTTCTGCAATATTATGGCTTCGTCAATGACAAAATCAATGACTAATTTTTAACCAAAATAATATAAGTTGCAGAAATCGTATCAGTTACAAAAAAAAAAAATGTTTATAACAATAATAATATTCTTTATTTATTCTAGTACAAGTCCCTTTAGAATAATATAATATAAAATGTAAATGGGTTTTACTGCCTTAGAATAAAACACAGAAATTTAAAAAATAAAAATTATGAAATAATAAAACATCATAATCTCTGATCATAATAAATTGAAAAATAAAATTGAGGCAATAATTTTTTTTCTTCTAGCCTCTTTTTCTGCATTGATAATGAATTTGAAGAGAGGGGCTGCGGTAATTTGATCTTTTGGAAACGAGAAGTGTTTTGTATCAGTCTGATGGTGACGGGGCTCACCAGGTTTGTTGATTCAAATAATTTAGTTACTTGTACTCAGTCGAGTCTGAGTGTGTGTTTTTATTTATTTATTAATTTACATTTGCAACTGTATATAAAATACAACAGACAAATTTGAAGTAAGATCATAATGATATGATACAGCATGTAGAGAAACTACCCATTGGTAGAACTTTAAAAACATTTTACAATATAAGGTCACGAGGCCATCTTCTTTTCAGGCACCTCGGTAAGAAACTGGTGGGTTTGGGTGGTTAGGGAGTTTATAATGGAAGGAATGATATCGGTTTTGGGCTAGATCGGTTACTAAGGAACCTTTTAGGTCTTTATGGATGGTTTTATTTGTAACATTTGTAAGGAGCATTGAGGATTTTACGAAGGAGTTTGAATTGTAAGGATTGGATACAAGAGGAATTCGAAGGTTTAGAGGAGCCCCAAAGCTCAACTCCGTATGTCCAGATGGGCCTTATTATTGTCATGTAGATCAGTCTTTTGTAATGAATTGGAAGTTCAGACCGTTTGTCTAGTAAGTGCTGTAATATCATAATCTACGTGCAGTTTACTGTCTTTTCAGTCCTGTGTGAGGATTCCAGATTAGTCGTTTGTCAAAGTGTAGTCCAAGATAACGAATCTGTTCCACAGGGGTAAGAGCCACATTATTAAAGTATACTGTAGGGTAATCGGCAGGTTTATGACGAAGAGTAAAGGTGATTTAAAGGGATTTGTTGGGATTCATTTTTATCTCCGGCACCATTCTTCGAGGGTTGTGATATGGGATGCAATCAGAGGGTTATTACTAACTGTGAGCACACATGTGTCATCAACATACGTGGTAAGGATAGTGTTAGGAGTTGTTGGGATGTCAGCTGTATAGAGGATGGGACCGAGGATACTACCTCGAGGAACACCAGCGGATTGAAAATGAAGAGGGATGAATAGGAACCATTATGGTTTACTTGGAATAATCTATCAGTAAGAATGGAACGGATGATGAGAAAGTATGTAGGAGTTAGGAATTTACGGAGTTCGGAAAGCAGTCCCGGGTGCCAGACTCTATCAAAAGCCTGCTCTATATCGAAAAAGACTCCCGCGCAGTACATTCCGCGCTCCAAAGAAGACAAGACAACGTCCACAACACGATGACATTGCTGGATAGTGGAGTGGGATGTTTGGAATCCAAACTGGTGATCTGGGATTATATGATTGAAATCTAGGATGGGGTGTAGGCGTTCCAAAATACTTATTTCGAGGATTTTTCCCATGATCGGTAATAGAGAGATGGGACGGTAAGAGGATGGGTGTTCTGATGACTTTTTTAAATTTTAAAAATGTTTTAGAACACAAGATAATATTGGGAAGGAACCACACAATGGTGGTACTTTAGACATTACTTTAAGTTAGAAGATCTCTTGGCCATCTTCTTTTCCTTAAACGGTTATCAAGGGTTTTTGCGGATCAGAGATTAAGAACTAACAGGTACGGGTGGGTAAGGATTTTGGAATATCTATTGCGGACCAAATATGCAATAAATGAGATGTTTTATGGTCTTAAAGGATGAGTTTATTTGTGATGTAATAAGGAGTATCACGGATTTTACGGAGGTAAGGATTGGATATGGCAAAAATTTGATGATTTGGTGGAGCCCCAAAGCTCAATTCTTTACTTCCAAATAGGACTGATTATCTTAGTGTATAAGAGATGTTGTCATTGGGAAGTTTAGAACGTTTGTCAAATAAGTATTGTAGTAATCGAAATCTACTAGATAATAATCAATTTAAAAAAAATAATTCATGATAAATCATATGAAAATAAAAATAGAATTGAAAAATAGAATATTATGTAGAACATTTGGACATCATGCCACAAAATATTTGAACTTTGACTTTCTAAGGGGGTTTAATCATTATTTTATACAGTCATTTGATATTTTAAAATAGGATTAACTAATTGTGCAAAGCAACGATCTAATTTTTACAATACTGTTTTATTTAATTATTTTTTGTTTTTTACAATTAAAAGTTATAATTATTTTAAACACAATAATTATGAATATTATTAATACGAATTTACTTTTAAATTCATTGATTTTGAATTAAGGATTATCTAAATTCAAATATCGATGTATTGTTTGTATGAGGCATTTTCTATCATAATCAGGTCGTTCCATATTTGGCTTAATTCACTTTATTGAATTTTTCGCAATTTTTCGGGTTCTTTATAGATTTATAATTCTTAATAATTTATAATTCTTTATAGATTTATAATTCTTATAGATTTATAAATTCTTTATAGAACAATTTATAGGATTCTTTTACTCAGGAAGGAATATAGCTCAGATCCAATTCATTAACCCCTGAAATGAGGCAAGAAGATTTGACATCTGCATCAAATCCAGCTAGTTCGATCACATACCTATTAGGTTTGAGGGTCAGAAATCTAGTCTGGAACGAATCTATTGTTTACCTATTCCGTCTCATATTTAGGATTATTTCAAAATTATTCACAACCACGTATTATGTTTTTGCTTGCTTGTATGTGAGTCAAGGGGTGCTCCCACGAGCTCCACCATACAAACAAGGTGAGAGAAATCAGGCATTTTGCTGCAAAGTAGGCCCCCTGAAGATTCTAGATGTTGAACAACTAATAAAAAAAATTCTATCCCTATGCGTGGTAGAGTATGGAAAGACTGGGATAGAATTTGGGGTAGAGTATGGAGGCAGATATCAAGAGGCTGGGTATTGCGGCAACATTGACTTTAGAGAAAACGCTGTTGTATAAAAACAATTGTGTGTGATTTATTCGTCCTGCAGTTTATTTCCTATGAACACTTACATTTTTCTTGGTACTCATATGTTCCTTTTAAAAATTAATTTTTTACATGAATTAAAATTTATGTCCTTTTTCCACATTTTACCATATTTGTTGCCTTAAGTTTTAGCTTGTTTGTTGGAAAAACTAGTTCTAAACCATCTCATATTTCATAAACCATATGAAGAATATTTAGTTAATTGAGTTGATTTTGATAGCAAACGGCTCATATATGAAATTTAAAAAATATGAAAGTTTGAAGGTCAGGTGATGAAACAAATTATTAAAAAAATGGAATTTTTCTCAAAAATCTTTACTTTACTTAATTGGATAGATTAACTTTTGACAAAAACAAACTCAAAGGTTAATTCCTTAAACGTTAAACAATTTTTTTTAAATCAACGATTTTAATTCTCTTCCTTATTTTACAATCTTCTAGTTATTGAACTAACAAAAATATTTTTAGTCTAGAAGCCAAAATGGGCTAGGAGGAGCTGAAGTCAGCAGGCATCCGAGATATCATTAAGCTACATATACGATTATAAAGAGGGCGAAAGGGATGAAGTCGAGCCCTCGGGATCTGTCCTTAATTTGTTCGGCCTTTGAGGGCACCAGGTGCCGCCCCCCACAAAAACCAGGATATTGGATATAACGCTATAACGAGGGAACAATATCCAATGCTAAAGCCCGGGGGTCCGCTCTCAACACCGTTTTAGGATCTATCAGCGCCCAAAACTGTTCTTTCCTTTTCTATTTTCATAAGGGGGCAGGAAATCATTTATAACTTTATTCTGTTCATTCCATCAGCTATGGGAAGTCGGAAGTAGCATGCAATTGGTCTGAAATGGAAGTTGGCGTGTCTGTGCCTATCTACCCCTAGCAGAGACAAGGCCATGCAAGATTTTACAATTTTTTATTATACATAAATATAATAAATACAATTTAGCAAATAGAAAAGGCCACTACTATTAATACAAACCGTTTATAATTTATTTTTTGGCATTCAGTATAATTTTGTATGAATATGGATTCACTAAAAAATGAAATCAAACCCACCCTAAATTGGGGAATTTATACAAATGACATACCTTTGAACTCAGACCAGAGTGGATATTATACGGAAAGTAACGCAGTCAAGTTCCAAATTTAGGCATGATTGCGCATGCTGAATATTGAGGTAAAAGATAAAGAATAAATCAAAGACAGACTGTGAATTTGAACAAGGTAAAAAAATAAATTTAAGCATTTTATATTATGATATTTTCTTTTCAATTAATTATTGTTATGATAATATTTTTACTGTAAATTTGAATTGTATGGATGTGCAACAAGCTCTTCTCTAAATTAAAACTGAGAATTCTGGTAATTTTTTTAAAAAAGAAGGTAGAAAGAAAAAAAAAAATTTTATTTTTGCCCGGATAATTAATATTTATTGATTTTGGCCGGGACGGATCAGTCCCAAATCTACCCTGACTTAGACTAACTCATTCATTGATTTGATCTTATCAAATATAAAATTTGTGACGTCGAGGACGACGAATGGCGAAGTAATTCGTAACTTTATTGCACTTGATGGACAATTATTCTAGTTGTAGGATGATGGTCCGGGTGGTGGTCAAAATAGCAGAAAAACTATTTATTAGTAACGAACTTTCCTACAACGTTAGTTCAGTAATTAGAATGAATATTATGAGTCCAAAATAGTTTTCCAGCTAATTGGGCATAAGAAAAAATAAATTATCCATTAATTTTGTATTTAGCTTTAATTTTATTTTACTAATTAATTAGCTTGGGAAAATATAATTTAATAAGTAATGTTCTCTTGTTTCAATATCAAAATGACGTATCTGAAAAGTTTTATTTCTCAGTATTTTTCAATAAATACTTTATTTAAATTAAATTAAAAAAAAAAAGTCTACGGAAATAACCCTATCTTATACACCTACTTCTTCTAAGAGACAGAATGTTATTGCATATCTCCTTAAATATATTAGTAAATTGTTAGTGATGTTTACAAAAAATAATTTTGTTCCTTCCACACCTGAACAAAAATTGATACTCTTTTCTATGCTTGGACGTTGAGATGCAAGAGCTTTCTTTGTAGTGACATTCACAGTTACATGGTACTGAAGGTACTTGCCAAGAGTCATAGCATTTAGTTGAGGCACCCGACTACCATGACTGCCAAGTTTCAATATTTTGTATAAACATCGCCATCAACATCTTTGTGAGTATCAACATCAGTCCTAATTAACTGCGACTGTCACCATACAGAAAGCTCTTGCACCTTCACCTTTAAAAATATAAAGAAAGTGAATGAATTTTCAAAAAAGTCCGGAGTTCCGTTCAGATGTAGAATGCACCTACTATACCTAATTTCATTACTTTTTGTGGACATCACTGACAGTCCATAAATAGTTTTAAGGATAAATGCAATAACATACCGTCTGTTGGAAGAAAAAGGAGTATTAGTTGGGTTTTTAATTATTTTTATTTTGACGCATTTGAATAAAATTAGAATATTTAATTATATTAGTTATATTAACCAGGAAAATAAGAAGAAATTGTTCCTGAAGAATGTATTTAAGCCGAAAAGTAAGGCATTTTGTTTGTATTTTTCAAGATCAGAACAGTGCATGAGGTAGTCTGAGTCAGAGTGGTTTTGATTTTAATAGACAAAATAAAATTGGTGAAATAATCTTGAATCTGCCTATAATTAAAACAAATACATCTACATCTAAAATAAATTTAATATGAACTCATTCCATGTTGATTTAAATCATGTTTAACGTATCTGCGCTAGAATGCAATATTTAGGAATTTATTCGACAAAAAATAAAATAAAATACCTTATTAAATACTTAATTAAATCAATTAATTAATTTGTATGGGTTTTGGGGCTTTCAGAAATACATTGCCGTCTTAAGCTTTATAAAAACTAATTTTTTAAATTACCTACAGGTGCATATTTTCTGGGCTGAATTTTATGCATCTGACTTCTGTACTATCCTAACAGTGGACCATCTACCTATTAATTCAAATTTTATTCAGGGTTTTAAAATGTAGATTATATTTTTTAATTAATTCAAAGAATTTATTAGGTACAAAAACAGAATTTAAGAAGAAATTATGTTATTAGATAATGTAAAAAGTGTCTCTGTATTATGGTAATGACCTTCTTCATATTTATTCATGTGTACGAATAAATAAAAAGATCTTTTCAAGTAATAAATATGTTAATAATTTCCCTCTCTGTCTTAGACACCCTTTAATTTCTTCATTCGTTTATTCTCCATTAACTTTATTACTCATTTTCACGTTATACAATAATTTTGAAATGATTAATCTGCAAAAAATTGACTTAAAATAGTTCATACCTACATCGTGAATGATAACTTGAACCAAAAATATTCCCAAATCCTAGAGTCGGGTAGCCCCAAAAGTTCCAAATTTTGAAAATGACCTGGGCAGAATAGCCTGCAATAAAAATTATAAATTAATGTGAGGAGAAGATTTGTATTAAAGATGTCCTTGAAGATGGCTGGAATAGCCGAAACGTTGGACTAATAAGAAATAAAGTGTTGAGACAGTATTGGATACAATTTGTGGTTTTATTTAATAAATACTTTTTAGTTTTATGAGAGAAAAATAGAGAGATATTATAAAAAATTTAAATTTATAATAAGAGAAATATTTTTACAATGTTGTATAAAGAGGGGGAGAAACGATGTGAACTGAAGCATAGGATGTAATTATGACTCATACTTAGGAGTACACAGAGCATCTGAATGAACCGATCAAGAATGAATAGATGAAGAATCTGGGAGGCAGGTAGGACATGACCAGTGCCAGTTCGATTAAGGATAAAAAAGCGGAAATGGTGCAACTAGATGGCCGTAATGAGGGGTTCTGTGTGTGGGAGAGCGCTACCTCTGCCTTCTTGACCGCCCCCTTCAAAAAATATTTAAAAAAACAATCAAAGAACCTCGCTGCTCTGATTGTCTGCCGGAAGTGGCTCTCACACTCCATTCCCCCTCCCAATCCCTTGTCCTCTTTCAACTACTTCCTCTGAGGATGTTCGAAGTTAAGTTTTTTATATTGAATCGAATTCCTTCATCACACTTTTTCCCATTGATATACTTAACGAAGTGAAATTAAAATAATAATAAAATAAATCGAATATGTTTACTTTGAGGATTACCCTCCATTTATCCTTAACTGAAGTTTAACTTCTCTTCCAGCTAAGAATACTAGTCTTGATATCAATGCATCAAAAACTTGAGAAGAACAAATATTTATTGACCTTATAACATTATTTTAGAATTATTTATGTCAAAGGTAAAGACATTGCTATGTTAATAAAAATCAGGTGTGGTCCGCCCATCAAATAACATTCACTTTCTATGCTATGCTACTTACGTCCCCAAGTTTTGTTTAGATTGGTGGGCTTGTGTTGAAGTTTTCTCTATTTTGGTAATTTTCGAAAAAAATATCTAAAGAACTGATAAGGTTAGAATTTTGAACAAAAAATTATTATTTTTCTGTTGTAAAAATTCGTATTTTAGGGGTTTTCGTGGTGGGAATAACGTATAAAAATTTCGCTCCTTCCAAAAATACAACAGTTTAACAAAAAATACATTCAGGAAAGATAATATCCAGTCTTTTCCCATTCAAATGGAATTTTTGTATATTTTCTTTCTTCTTACTTAATTTTCATAAAATTCTTATATATTTTTTATTTACCATTTTATTATTATTATTGCTAACAATAACTGATTATTTTTTCAAATAAACAGAATTAAAGATACTGTAGAGGAAGAGTTTTTTAAAAATCATCCTTTAAGACCTGTTAAAGTCTATTTCAATGAGGGTTAGACTTAGCAGATGTTAAAGAGCATTTAATTGTTCATTGACAGTTTCGTGAGGCTTTGTTATTTGGACTTAGGGGATCTCAAAATGTTTATTTCCGTCGAAAACTCGACTTCCATATTTTGTACGATCCTCATACTACAACGCAATACTTCCTCATACTATATTTAGTTAAGGAAAAGTAAAAGTGAACTAAGAATGAACTGAAGACAGGACAATTGCTTCAAGAAAAAATGTGTAATTCATTACTAATGTTCATAGACAGATATAAACTTAAAGAAATGAGCTAGAAAATAAAATGAAGAAAAATTTTTTTTAAAAATCAAAACCTCATATATACTTTAACATATTAAATATTTGTTACGTATCAAAAATTAAATAAAGAAAACAATTTAACCAATGATTTCTGTTGATAACACAAAGTTTTTCAGAAAATTTCTCTGAAAAGATCCCCTTGTCTTCTAGTGCCCGAGGCCTCCAATCGGTTAAAGGTGTTATTGCATCATACTGCTAAGAATTGCAGAAGGATGAGTACTATTGGAGACGGTAATAGCGCAATGCACCAGGACTGAGTACTGTGTACTGTGTATTCAGTACGTTAGAGGTAGCAATCTACTCCTACCTGCTAATAGGGGTCGTACTCTGCAATCTATTGCTCTCTGTAATTGTCCACTCTCTTTTCTACCATCGTCTTCCTTATTTCTCTCCGTTAGGCTAAAGTGGGGGGTTATCAATCCAGCCATTATTAACTATTATATTATATAAATATATGTAGTCATGAGTTCTTTCTTGAATGTTAATGATATGTATTGTTGAAATAATAAAGAATTATATTTTGGTGAAATTTCGAGATTTTATAACTCCAATTTTGTTTGTTCTTGTGCTGGAGATGGTGTTCAGGCGTCTTGGATGGGAAGAAGAAGGAATCAAAATAAATGAAAAATGGCTGAACAACCTACGTTTTGCAGATGATAATGTGCTCTTTGCAAAAGCCATGGAACAACTGAGAGAAATGATGAAACGGCTTCTGGCATTGTGTGAAGAGGTTGGTCTTTATCCGAACTACCAGAAGACAAAACTTATGACAAATGGCGTAAAAGAGGAGTGTGAAATTCCATATGTTGAAGAATATATTTATCTGGGTCAGTTAATATCACGGATAGAGGAGCAAAAGAGGTTCAGAGGAGATTAGCACTCGGTTGGAAAAAGTTTTGGTCCCTCAGGCATATAATGAAGGGAAAAATAAGTATTGACCTTAAAAGGCAGGTCTTCGATAGTTTGGCCCAGTGTACACTTATGGATGCCAAGCGTGGTCACTGACTATAGCTCAGGAGAGGAAATTACAGGTGTAGCAAAATAATATTGGAAGAAGCATTTTGAATGTGAGGAAAAGAGATCGAATAAAAAATGCTTGAATACAGAAAGAAACAGGACTCACTGACACACTTAAGATGACAAGATTGAGCAAATGGAAATGGGTAGGGCATCTCCTTCGATGCGAAGATGACAGATGATCAAAAATTGCCACAGAATGGACTCCATACGACCTTCAAAGAAGAAGAGGACGTCAAAAGAAAAGATGAAGCGATATGTTCAAGAGGATGGCAGGACTTAATTAAACATACATACATAAATTACATACCTATACATAAATTTATTTTTATTTTTTTTTTTTAAGGTTTATATCATATTTTGTAATGATTTTAATTTATTGCATAAATAAAAGGCTATTTCATTTCATTTCACTATAATAATGTAGACAAAGATAAGATAGATATAGAATTCAATTTAATACATACGATTCTCTGTACAGAGAATTGCGGGAAATATTTTGTAACTTTTGAACAGTAACTAACACAAAGGGTACATAAACACATTTACAGTTGTACCTCTATAACAAAATACACCGCTAAACCTGTCCATATCGCTCTCAACACGTATTACAGAAAAAAAATTAAAATTTGATTCAACCAAAATCACACACCATGAGAAAAACAATAACAAACGAAATTTAAAAGAAATAATAATAATAAAGACTTAACGAACCCGAAGGTTCGATGCCGATACCACCAAACGGTCTCTGCATACATCCTTCCAGTAATGCCCCTCCAAACCCAATTCCACTAAATCAGTTTTAACGCAATCCTCCCATCTACGTTTCGGTCTACCCCTCGGACATTTACCCGTTGGTTTCGTGTTTATTAACATTTTAGGGATCCACTCGTTACTAAGCCCTACAACCTTACATGCCCATCTTACACGCCGCAATGTTATACCCTGAAAAAATAAATAATAACATAGAAACATATAAGAATCAGAATTTAAATTATGAATCTCATAAACCTACAATTCATAATAATAAATAGATAAAATGAAAAGCAGAAATAAACAGACTGACAACTTACGGAAAAAAC
>NW_027116688.1:582772-585176 GCF_000696795.3 Halyomorpha halys | reverse complement strand
TAAGAGAGTAGTATAAAGAAAGCAAATAAACACATCTTAAAATAAATCACCGAGGGAGAATCCTATAATAAAATGTTTAGCGTAAGCAACTAAATTCACTAAAATAAAAACTGGAATAAAACAAAGAAGATGCTGCTGCTAAAAAGTTGGAAAACATCGAGAAATGAAAAGAAAATATCCTACAAACGTGTCTGAGGAAGTAATTATTTGATGAAACAGTTCTTATCAGAATCTTTTAAAAGTCTTGATACCTGTTATCACCACATAACGGTTACAATCTTACTAGTATCAAGTTGTTACTTCTCGATTTTCTAGGTGAAGATTACTTGTAAATATTCGAGCTTTTTGTGAAAAAACTTTTTATTTTAATTGTATATGTTTACAGGTACCTATTATTGATAGTAACTTAAATTTCATAAAATTATGAGTATTAATTTATTTTAACAATAAAACTAAACCTTATCATATAATAATGGACGATATATTGATTGCAATAAAAACTAATAAATAGATATATTGAAACAAAATAGAATTCATGCATAAATTGAATAAATAATTAAATCTAAATCTTAAAAATAATTTAAACATGCATAAAATCAATTTGAACCATATCGAAGTAATAAAAGCATAAAAACTCAATAAGTTATGAAGTAGAAATATAAACTTTTAAATAAGAAACATATACAATCGATTTAAAATATTTGTACTTCAGAAAAATTAATTAGGCTTTAAATATTAATAATAAAAATTATAATTAATAAGAAATAACTTATAATTTTTATAAGTAAAGTATATAATGAGTCAAAAAACATACCTAAACCTACGGCATTTGTTTTCCTTTGAATTCTATTAATAGGTGAATAATAGGTATAATTATTTTTAAAAAAAGTAACATTTTAAGTAAAGATCTCTGAATGTTTTACATTGTGAATAGAGATACTAGAATTAATGGGTTTTATAAATGGTCATTATCTAGGTTAATATCAATTTTCAAATTCACAGCCTCATATACACATTCTAAAATTGTTGAGGCTTTTAGGCTGAAGTATCATTTAATAGCGTTACTTTACTTTTGTCACCCATATCTATTTTTTTTAAATATATATAATCAAAACCATCTTATAAAAAAAGTATCAATAAATCTAACTTTACCCCGTCTATCTATCATAGGTTTAAGATAAAGAAAAACTATTTACATACCTTAATGTTGTGTAACTAACATCAATTCTAAACTCACTGCGGGTTTTCTGTTAGTTGGTCCAAATTAATTCAAACCTCTTTGAGAAAGCTTAAATTGAAAAATTCTTGATGGAGCCAAGTGGTTTCCTCATTCTGGAACTGAAAGCATACGAAACTATATCAATATTTGAATTTTTTCTCTAAAAAAATATGATATTCATAAAATTAGTACAAGTCAGTTACCTAACCTAAAAAATGTTAATAACACAAAAAGTGACAACAAATTTGCCAAGTTATTCAACTAGAATCTGACAATCTGTTGTAGTTTTGTAAAAACAAAAATTAAGTAAAGTAATATTAATAAACATAAACAAACATTATTTTTTTTTGAAACCTTTGAATGATGATGAATGATATTGATTCACTTTTTAAGAGAGTCTGGAGACTAAATTTAAAAAAAATAAATAAATAAAAGGTCAGATTAGGAATAAAACGCTGTACACATACGTTGGAAACAACTTTTTCCACCCTGGTGTTATTTCGACTTTATGTTTAATATAAATTATGCATATATAGATATTTCAGGCCAATAGTAATAATTTAATTAATTCAAAAAGTCCACAGATAGCTACAGTTTGTTCTTCTGAACATTTAATTATAAATGATTATTACATATTATTTATACTATTTTACTCATTCAATGAATGCTCCTAATTCGACATATTGAGTAAAAATATCGAAACGAGGAAATGAAATAAAAAGCCTTTAAGTCCACATCTCTCCACTGCCAATCTAATTACCTATAACGAAGTTAATACACCGCAATATGGCAGTGACTTCTCATCAGTTTGTTTAGTTTAGTATTTGTCTTGGTGCAGTTCAGTTCAGTTCCCTTTAGTGCTGTTATTGTTTAAATATATTTTAATAGTGTTAAATAAATTGTGTTTGTTCAAGATCAAGTTGTTTTATCCCGCTCAGACCTAAGTGAACTTACATGATTCCATTTGGATTTTGTCATATTACAAGTTTGTTTTAAAAAATACTACTATCTGAGCAATTATTGGTGATTTATTGATACGAGTACCTAAATCTTAAAAAATAAAATAAATCATTGATCGATGAGGCATTAATTTTTAAAATACTTCATTGATAATTGTATTGATTTAAAGTCAAAACTTACTCATCTTACCCTAACTTTTAAATTTTAAATATTAAAATTAAATTT
>NW_027116688.1:578925-582722 GCF_000696795.3 Halyomorpha halys | reverse complement strand
TCCTTTAAGTGTATTGGGGCTGGTTAGGTTGGAATAAACTAGGGGATTGTATTGCATTGAACTGAAGAATAATTAACAGAATTAACTTTAAAATATCCTTAACAGAATATGAATATGTACAGGAAAAAAAAAAGAAGACAAAGTAAATACTAAAGAAAAGATAATTTTAAGGAAATTTCATTTAAAATGAACAACTTTGTTTTTAAGTGAATTAAACTTTATTTGGAACAGACTGCAGACTTACTTGATGTATGATAAATGTTTCCTCTATTTTTTCCCTTCTTAGGTAGATCTTCATTTGTCCTTGGTCCAAAATGGTCAAGATGTTGGACTTATGACTGAATCAGTTGTAATTGAATTTAAGCCATGATTAAGGAAACGATCCCTAAAAAATGGTTTATGAAAATAAAGTATTATAAAAGTAGCGTTGATTATCTGGTCGGAAGAAGGGCAAATCGACTGAAGGAGGGTTAACAAGCCGAATCCTGCTATCTCCATCCGGTAAATATAATTTAAGTACACGCTTCGCGGCGACTGAAATGGGCGGGTAAAGTCGTTGGGTTGGATAAAGATCGAATTAGTAAAGTGCTTATCAGCTCAGAACCGTAGAGAAAATAACTGAGGGTAAGGTAAACGTAGATGGGAAAATTGTAGAAGAGAGACTGACCATCTAGGTTTGGGTTCATATTACTGTGTACTATAATACAAAATATTAATGAGTAATGTAAGTAAAGAAAAGTACGGTTTAAATATTAGCGAGTATAGAATACAGTGTAATACATTAATGAGTAAAGTAAGTAAAGTTTAAAATATTAATCAGTATGATAATACAGTAATATAGTAGTATAGTAAGTATATTAATCATTAAAGTAAAGTAAAGTAAGTAAATAAATTAAAGTAAGTAAAGTAAAAGTATAGTTTAAAATATTCATGAGTATAGAGTCTTACTCAAAAACTCGCACCATTCGAATACTGAAAACTTAAGTTAGTACTTCACTTCAAGATTGATGATTACAAACAGTACTCAGCTCTCATCTCGTCGGTACTTTTTTTTTTTCAATTTACTCAGAATTATTTTACTTTACTATAAACTATGATGACAGTGGATAGCTCAGTGGGAAGGGACAGTTTTACTAACTCCAAGGACCCGAGTTCGAATCTGGCTATGACAGATAATTATTTTATGTTTCACTGTACCCGTGATGGTTCAGAGACCCTCTGGGCTCACTCAGGCTCATAAAGTGGATATATTTAATCCAGTAAAATTGGCTGTCGAGTTTATTACAATCAAATCACCTCCTTGCACAACCTTTGATCTAGTAAAAATACATCCTTGCAAAGTACTGGTTTTGTTAAATGAAATATTTTTTATTTATTTAAATTAATAACAGATTATTATTTTAAATTTTAAGTGATCGAGAACCTGAGTCTACTGGAGTAAAAGAGTAGGATTTATTACATTTTTGTGATATAAAATCCTATTTTCATGGATCAGATGACCAGAAGTATAAACAAAATAACTATTGTCTTTGCAGTACCGTCGCACTTGGGTCACGCCGATAGCCGTACATAAAATAGCAGTGAGCAACTTTTGCGTTAATTGTCTCATAGATTCGCCTTGAAAGTGAACTGTCACACGCTTTTAGTCATTGCAGCAACTGTCGTAGGTATTACCATGGTGTTAACTTTAGGATAGTTACAGTGATTATAGCATTAAATTTAATAACAGTGAAATTACTATCACGTTAAATAAAACATGTTTGTGCCTTGATTATTCTTAAGAGGAGATTGTTGTGTTTTGATTACTTTTGAACTTGAAATTGATTCTATTCGAGGTTTTTCGACCGTATTAAAAGTAATAGTGTTGGGCAGTAACTAAAAAAAAATCACTAAGTTGATTCGATGCCGGAGTGAGTGTCTAATTATAAACAATAAAATTATTAAGAATATTTATTTATAGGATTCATGGTGTCTTTGATCTCGAATAATATACCTCTTAATAATGACGAATTAACAAATAAATATTAACATTATGCTTCGTGAAAGATCAACAATAATGTTTAAGTAATTTTGAAAGGATAACCCTACAGTAGATTATTATTAATAAAATAAAAAATCCATCTTCTCAATAATAAAAATAGCAATAACCTTACTACGACTTAACCAATCTAAACTTAAAGTGGTTTAAGTCCTCAAAACTATTTTCAGTGGCACAAAGTAGACCGACGTGAACAAATTAAACAGAACAACAGATGATATATATACGTTTGAGGAGTTTTTCTTAATTTGAAACTAAGTTTATTCGGTTATAAATATTGATGTGAGTTGGAAGAGGAGAAATTCAGCTTTCCAATATATGTAATTGCATTTGGATAAAATCCTAAGGGGCTTTCCTTATGAATGTTTATAGGAACACCGGGCACCAGAAAAAAAATTCTCTAAAAATGAATTCCCTAAATTTCTAACTTTTTATTTATATGAAAATACGGATTTTTAAGTCAGGCCTTACATTTACATTGGTTTACATAAAAAATCTGACTTAGTTTACCTAAAGTATTTGTTAGCCACTTATGGAATCATCTTTTGATTTTTTAATTTGTTTGTACACTATACACTTTTTTTTGTAACAGCTCAGTCAATAATATTATTTTCTTATTATACATTAAAAAAAAAAAAAAATGATATTTGAACCTTGAGGAATATGTACACGGAGCATCCACTCATCATAAGAATCCACTCTTTCCTCTCAAAACTGTCAGAATAAGGTAAGTTTTTTAAAACTAACTTTATATGGAGCCCAAGCCACATTCACATTGCTTGGTAACCAGCTAGCAGACAAAGCTGCCAGAGAGAAACTCACGCTCCCTGGCCGAGGCCCCGCCATTCAGTAGAACTCATTAGACCTCTTGAAATATAAATATCGGAAAGATGGCAAGCCCTGTGGGGTAGAAGCTCTCTAAGTGAATTCAAAGAAATCAAAAAGTATTGGAAAACCATGATCGACACCCTACCGGAGCTGCTGCTGGGGGAAGTTGCTCTAACCCGCTTAAGAATAGGCGAAACCTTAAGCACTCCCACCTGGTTCGAAAACTGCCACTTCCAACGTACCAATGTTGTCAATTTATTCTTACGATTAAACATTTTGAAAATTGCTCTCACTATTTACCAACAGTAAGCAGGATAGAACTAAAATCCCAATTTTATCTGAAGCTCTCACAAATGAGGAAGCTAACCCTCATTGGTGTTTACATTTTTAAAAACGCATCGCGTCCTTTCTAAATTATAGCTCATCATCGATTTTAATTTTATTATTTTTATTTTATAATTTTAAGTGTGCATGAGTAAATATGTGTGTGTGTTTGTGCTTCATTATTATAACAATCCATAGGCGATGATGACCAAAAGGTATTATGCCTTTAAACAATACCGAACAAAACAATTATATCTGTCCACATTATTTTTTTTTTTACAATTAACAGACCTTAGAACATGCTTTAAAACAGTTGGACATCCGATTTTACATTTTTTGAAGATTCCGTATAAATGATTTTTTAATACAAAAAAATAATTTGTTTATCATTATATTATATATTTTGAATATTCCTTTCAATGTTATTAATTGTTAGTTGTAAAAATATGCAATCAAATTATATGAGGTGTAGTACTCCAAAACCAGCCCAGTACATTTTAAAGTTTTATATTCTTTTTTGCAACAGTCGTTTATGTTATTTAACTCTTTTTAATGGACATATTACGCTATTTAATTTTAAAATGGACCCGGCTCGTTATGGAATTCA
>NW_027116688.1:560381-575349 GCF_000696795.3 Halyomorpha halys | reverse complement strand
CTATACGTTACATTTTATTGGGGAAAGTGGTTAAAAAATCACAACTATAAAATTAAAAAATTAAAATTAATTTTAACCGAAATTTTGAAGACCATAGAAGTCTATTAAGCCAAAGATATTAAACGCTCAAATGTAAAAAACATAATTTTTCCTTAATTGAGTATAACAGAGCAAAAATTGTTGTTTTATGCTAATTTTGATTTTATAGTATAAATATTTTCAAACTCTTTCTTCACTATTTAGATTATTTTTTATGAGATCAAAAGATTTTCATCAGTCAAGTTTAGTTTTCATTACACCTTATTTAGTTTAGTTACTCCTCATTAAGTTTAGTTTTCGTTCAGTTTTGAAACCTGCAGAGTAAGGAATATTTGTTTTTTTATCGGAAATATAGCGGGAAGCAAATTCCAAACTGTTGCAAAAAAAAAAAGTCTAAAATATATTTTAAATTCATTGAATATTATAGAATAGATGATCATGTTTAAAAAATATCTAACAATATCTGGTTGATTTAAAATGGATTGACCCATATGGATTTTGGATGGCTGATGGATTTTATTTACATTAAAATTTATTTCTACATCTATACAGTTCAGTATATTTTGAAAATGTCAAACAAGTCAGAATATTATTAAAACGAGCAATATAAAAACTATTTAATAGTCATGCATAGGTTTTATTTATTTATACACGACGAAATTAATTACATTTATTATTCTGTAAATATTATTTTTAAATTACACTTTATTATTATCTGAAAATTAGCTATCAGTATAGAAGTACTAATGTATTATTAATTCAGAAATTCAACATACAGAATTAAAATTATAATTAATACCTATTTATCCTATAGACAAATAATGTTAATAAATAATACTATTTACAATATTGATAATAAAGAAATACCTGAGACGGAGGGAAGATGTAATACTTTTGCAGAGAATCATCTAAATCTGAATATTTGCAGTTTTCTCCGATAGAGTGTTTTGGGGTCAGAGAAGGCGGTAAATTAGAGTCGATCAGGAGCGCGGTATTCGAAATCTAATCAAGTAGGCTTTGAAGTTTTTAGCTTGGCTCATCATTGCTTCGGGATGTGTCGGATAGTTACTTATTTTTGGTTTTGGTTTCATCTCATGTGTGTAGAAACTGTTTTAAATTTAACAATGTCGGTTTATTTAAGTTTTTTCTTTACTCGGTCACTGTATTGTTTAATTCACTTTCAAAATCTGTCTATTTTAATGAACAAAGGGGATTATAAGTTTCAAGAGACAAGAGAATTCTACATTTCAACTACAAACGGTGAGTTATGGATTTTAAGTGATGCATGATAATATTTAACGTTTTATATATTAACATAAATAGGAAAATTATATTTGTGTGTGAAGTTTTTCCTTCTGCAAAACACTGTCATATCATTCCCTAAAATAAAATTATACTGAAGATTATTATTATAAGAAATCAAAAACCTACACATCTAAAAAATCAGTTTATATCAAAACTTAAATTTTCCCCTATCAAAACAAATATATCTAGGTAGATATATATACACTATAGGTTAAAGATCAATAAAATGTGCAACGGATGTCCCATAACAATTTCTTAGATAATAATTTTCTAAAAGTTTATATGAGGACTATTTATAGATTTGTTCATTTGTTCTTATAAGTTACATTAAGTCATTTACCTAATTAGGGAAATTTGGGTATGTTCAGAAAACAAAAAGAGCTAATTAAAAAAATTAATTAAATTAATATTAGCACTATGGATATTTGCTAAGCTGTGAAATGTTAGATGAATCATGCATATTTTTTGTAAATACATCATTTCATAGGTTACAGAATATTTTATTGATAAAACACTTGAAATTCATTCATAAAAGTATAATTTTCTTGTTAATTAAAGGCTAATTTAACTTTTATTTTCATATTTTACCATTTCTAGTAAGGGCTAAACGCTTCCCATTTTAAGAATCAACACAAAAACAAAAAATAACAACTATTGCACTTAACAAAAATTCACTATAACCATTTAATTAAATACGAACAAAATATTTTCAAATTATTTCCTTATTATTTTTTTGGTTTACACAATATAATATTTAAACGATTATAGGACACATAATAAACATACAACTATAACAATAAACATACATTATAAAAATGAAATTCAGTTAAACCTTCCAAATATTGAAAAAGTTCTTCTGTAGGTTGTTAATTTTAATAATAAACTGTTTTAGTCCACTCATGTTATATTCATTTTAATTTTAAAAATTGTAGATGCATTGAATCTTCTTTATAAAAATTCTTTTAATGTGTGAGTAACGAAATAAGAAATGTTTTTGGAATTAACTATACTCAATGAAATACTGTTCTATTAACTATTTTTTAAAACAATTTTTCCTTATTTAGTTATGTAGGTTTATTATTTTTTTACATTTTATTTAGGGTATAGGCCTTATTGGGAAGAAAGAAAATGTTACAGCTTATTTTCAAATTAAATTTTCTTTTCTGGATATTCGATTTTTTTTTTTTGAAAATTTAAGAAATAAAATCCCAGTTATTTAATATTATGCATAAAATTTAAATTGAAGTATCACTATTAAAGCATAGCTCTCGGGCTGCTAAAACTTTCAGCACTCACGGTGGTTTCCACCATCTATCGATTTGTCTTCATTACTCGCCTTATAAAGGCGTTTATAACATACCAGTATTATTTACAATTCAGGACAACTGTCATAAATCAGCAACAAGGGTTTTAGTGCGTTGCGGGTCCAGGCGCGGGCTAGCACTATTGGGGGATAGTAATACCTAAAATTATACTAATCACTTTTTCTTTAAATCGTATAATGAAAATTAATTTCATACATGACATATTTATTGTAACTTGGTGATTTTAATGAAATATATTATCGTTTTTACATAAAATATAAATTCAATATTTTAGGAATTGGTTTTAATGGTTTATTACTACATGCTTATAGAATCGACTAAATACTTTGAAAATAGCATCTGTTTTTGGCAAAATAATTTTTTTTATTTCAGAGTTTCAGTCATTAACAAATGTATTTATTTTATTACCCTATCGACTTACATCAAGTATTAGCAATAATTAATGTTTTTAATATGGATTTAATGCGTAGATTTATGTATTATGGCATAATGTTAGTTGTAGCTAAGTAACCTGTTCCAGTCATTAAATAACTGTTCAACAACTGATAGCCGTTATTGGTGTGTTGCGGGTCTGGAGCAGGCATTCAGGCAACTCATCCTTGTTTTCAGGTATGTTCGTTAATAAATTTTTAGAAATATTTCAGATTAAAGATTAAAATTAGTAAAAAGCAAATTTTTACTTAAATTAACTGTATTGTTGTTATCTAAACCAAGTTCTAAAAAGCATTTTTAGAATAATTGTAGAAAGATGGGAAGCTTAGTGGTCAAAAAACAGTTGAAAAACTATTTATGTAATGAAAAGATGTAAATTAAGAGAGAAAGAGAATGAGTTAAGAATATTATGAAGCATATATTAAGTTAAACATGTTTCCAAATGACATATATTATTATGATTAAAAATATATAAAATGAGCAAAAAAATAACGTTCTTGATATCAGTGGTATGTATTAAGTCAAGAATACTGGCGAAGTCTGAAACAATTCCATTTTTAAATATAGCCGTTATATCCCTTTCCTGCGTTTCCTTCAAAAATGCAGTAAAATAGATCGATTTCACCATGATATTGTATAGTTTAAAAGGATATAGCAATATTTTTTAGTGCCCATTTTCTTTTCTATTGTTATATTTCCCAATAAAAAACTTGAAAACACCCAAAACCATTACTGATCCTCCACTATGGTTCATAATGGGATAATTCAATTTCTCCTCTGCAGGTCTTTGCACGGTGTGGCGAAAGAAAATTCTTCGGAAAAAAAATTAATTTTTTAATATAAATTAAAAAGTTTCTATAAAACGTTGTAATTTTTTAAAAAATCTAGTATATATCTGAATAACTTAATAATTTAAAGTATTGTGCTTCAAAGAATGATGGAACTTGGTCCTGTGTAGCTAGTCTGAAAAATAATGGTGTTTTCAAAAAACTTATTCTACATATATATGCGTATAGGAAATGCATTCTTAGTGTATTTTTTTTTTTTTTTTGCATATTAAATTTTTACTAAGACATTTTTTGTATCCTCCTATTCAGTTCAAAAATTAAAAGGCAATTGTGGTTGATTTATTTATTTGTCTTGGACGTTACGAGGGTACTGCGTCTTGCACTTCCACACTAATAATTTAATGATATTTTTTAAAATAAACTTTCTTGCTATTATAATCAATTAATTTTATTTATTTCAGTAATTCAGTGCATTCTTTATTGCCCTATCATTTTTTTTTTTTTTTGTATGTTGCTTTAATCAATGTCATTAGTAGCAAAATATATTTTTATTCACTTATCGATATCTTGTTTGAAGTTTCATAGCATCATTATTCCGGGTAATGAACGGAGTTCTACCCTTTGAGAAATCGAAGCTAAATCAAACTAATCAACACTTATGAATTTATTTTTGTATTTTAATAGTATAATTGTAACGATCAAGACAAAGCTTCTAGTAGACTTTCGGAAGTTCAACCTGAACTGTTGTTATAACTCGAGACTGAAGACCGAACCCCCTGCCGACGACACGCAACTTTCTACATACTGGTATAATACAGATAAAGAAAGTTGCTTTAATTAAAGGGAGTCAACTCGAGGGAAAACTGACGAAGGAGGTTACGCCACAGTCTAGTTACCATCAGGGCCTCTGCTCCTACCAAGTTTCTACCAATTTACCAATCCTCAGCTCCTTCTGTCCTTTCTAGATACTCTTCTCTCTTCCTGCCCTGAACAAATCCTCGGAAGGGGAATACCCTTGGAATACCAAAGTCCTACGTTAGGAATTTAGAAGCACTTTGTTCCGTATGAGGCAAATAAATGAAACTTCAGTCATTAGAAACTTACTCGGGTAGATCTGAAACTATGAAATTGATTTGTCGGAAATTGCACATGGAAGAATTGATCCAACTATAGTAAATACTTTTGTTAGGTACCTGTAAGGGACTGGAAAATTAAAAATTGGGTTTTAAGTACTGGAGGACCGATTTCAGCTATAAGTTGTTCTTTTAATACATCGTAAAAATTTCATAAAACAAGTCTAAATTTTTGCTAGTGATTGCGATTGTCCGCGAATATTGGTGATTAAGTATTTCGCCATTCTGTCTTCTAAGATTTAACACTTACAAATAGCTTTAGGTTTACAAACATTTGTTATCACTCATTATAAATAATTGAAACCAGGAAGAATACATATTGTCTTTATTGTATACATATATTTGTCTATATTGAAAGCAGAAAGAGAAAATCCCGAAAAAGTTGGAATATCCTATTTTTAAAAAAACATAAATGCTTTACAATTTCTTCTTGACTTAAGAACATGTGAAATGAGTGGTTTATTTATTTTATTTGTTACATGACTTTATTAATAGGATACAGATATAGATACAATATACTACTTGTAATGAGACTAGCGATAACAAGAGATTCTAATTGGAATTCCTGAAGTTAATATCTAAAAGATGCATAATAAATGATTCATTATTAATAGAGATAACATTAAATTGAGAAATTTATGAATTAAAAGTCACTCAGAAAGCTGATATTCACAAGCAAGTGCTCACAAATGTTTATGAATGCCCGTTTCTTCTGTTTACATGAGCCAAGTATACGTTTGCTATCATTTAGGTGAATGTAAACCTACCTTTAGATTAATATTTGTCCGGGATTTTAATTACCTAGTAAGCAGCAAAAGGTTTTCACTAGTGAATGATCTCATTTAAAAAAAAAAATTAAAAATATCTAGCATTTTCTCAGAATGATTTTGGGGCGTACAGTTTTTCAAAAATATGAATAAATTAACTTAACTTACTTCATAAGCATCACCGAATATTTTCACAAGACAATAGTTTTTGTTACTGCCAGAGATGCGACAGGAAATACCTCGCTTTGGAAAATATTTCAGATTATTTAACTTTTCCAGACAAAAATCAACACAAATTTTGGCTGAAGTCACGTTATAGGAGGAAGGTTTGTGAAATATTTATTTCAATTCTGACGTTGGTCTGAAGTGATCTGGCAAGATATCTTGGTGGGTTGGACCAACTAGAAAAATTTGAGAATAAAACATCTTAATAAAAAGGATAACAGATTTTCACTTGAAAATGTTGTAGAGTCACGAATATTGTAATAGTCCAGGCATAAGAGTTTTCACCTGGAAAGTTTGGAGGGTGTTTTGATATTTTTTAAATCCACATCCATTGTTGAGAATATCTTTTTTTTTTTTTAATTACCTAGTCATATCTGAAATGCGGAAGGGTTATCTTATTAGTACAAGAGAAAAAAATCAGTTATTTCTCGCCTATTTTTTTCTCCTTTTATGAACAATACATATAATAACTAATCAAAAATGATCAGTCTGCCAAGTATAGTTCGGGGGAAGAAACAAAATGGAGACTGTTTCAAAACATTTTATAAAAATTAATGTAAATCAATCAAGGTGCCCATTTTTTTTGTTGTTTTTTACATTTTCAAAACTACTAATAAAACTAGAAAATCTAAAAGAATATCATTTAAAGTGCGTTAAATTTGCAATATGAGCCCTAATAAAGCCATTGATGTTCAATGGTTTTGGAGATATAGTTTTTTTAAAAAGCAACACCATATAAAAAATATGCTGAAAAATTAGAAGTTAGGGTATATTTTGGAAATCTATATCTCAGGAACCATTCAATTTTCAGATGTTTATTAGCACTCAAATTAAAGCTAGTTTAATGTGTCATAAAGTAGTTTATGACTCTTTACCTTCATACGAGTAGTAGTTTTCATGATATTTGACAAAATAAATTCACAAAATGTTAATTTCTAATTGTTCCGATAAAATTTTTGGATTTATGAAAAAAAAAATATCTCAGGAATTATTAGACGTACAGTTGTCAGCTAGCGCTCATATTAAAGCTATCTTAACTTAGTATTTAGTAGTTTATAACACTTATTTTCGTAGAAATAGTATTATTTATGATATTTGATATTTAAAATAAATTGATTTCTAGTTGTTATATTAAAACTAAGCTTCGTTTCCGTTTTGAGGTTGTTAAGATGAGGCTTTAACGGGTATTTTTTTAAGGGCGCTGAACAAGTATTAAAATTATTTTCACTCTTATTTTATCTCTCAAATCATTTACAAAAATATTAAAAAAAAAAAAAAATCTTTTTTAATTTTTCCCTCATTACATGAAAATCGTGCAATTCTCTTCCCTCATGAGGTAATTAAAAAATTGTTTTCAGACCATTTGCGGATTTGTTACACATAAGTATAAATAGCTATAGATATATTTACCAATCCGTAACTTAACCCATCTTTACTTCGTGCCTGCACAGCAATTATACAAATCAACTAAACACAATATTAGTAAAAAAAAATATTAGTACTAATCAAATAAGGTTTTACTCAAGAGTATTTGTGTTCACAAACTCTACTCCAACCATCTTCTTCTCATATAATATCCAAGGTCAACAATTAACGTGTCATTATTCCTCATTTAGTTTAGACGGCTATATTCCCATTAGTTTAGATATGGTATATTCCCAAGAACCAAAAAAAAAATTATATATATGTCTTTTATTAATTTAAAATCACTTTAATTTATATATTTTCCTCACTATTCAATTGAATAACATTATTTGTTAGTAACCTTAGTGCTAGACCATATCGGTGAAGGTAGAAAGAGACCTTGAAGACATTCGGTAACGAGGCGATCCCAACGAGATAGAAGCTGTCCAATTAAAAGGCAGGCGGTAGTTAGCTGAGACAATAACCAACCTACAGTTTCCTCCTAAGTTACACTTAGCGCAAATTACATTCTCTTACAGAGCAATCACGGTCAATATACCCAGGGAGTGTATTATTCGTCTATTTCTGTACTGTACTTCTTAGGTTCAAAAAGCTGCTATGGATTTATTTATTTTTTGCAAATTGGGTAGAATTGGTAAGTGTATAAGTAAATAGAGTTAAACAAATATCGAGGGTGAGAGAAAATATTAATAGGATTTTTTAAATTTTTCTCTAAAAGCAACTCAATTTATTTAAATTTTCAATCCAATATGGAAGGGCTGTAGGGTTGCGCAAAATCTGAAAACTTCTAAAACAGAAAAACATTAATATGGCGGGGATGGAAGAAAAGAATAAGAGATCTAACCACATCCAACAACTTTTCAATCCACAAACAAATTGTCAACCCTCTAACCCATTTTGAATAAGCTGAAAAGGGGCCGTCCGTAGCTCAGATGGTTAAATCTCAGGTATTACCAATCTGAGAAATATGGACGGCGCCGATTCGAATCCGGCCAAGGGCGTTGACTTTTTCACTAAGTAACGGTCCCACAAAATGAAAAACTTGACCTCCTACCATGGTTAGAATAAGTTGGTCACCTGTAGGTAAACACCCTGCGTATGTCAGAAATGATCAGGAAGGGGGTCATAAAAAATAGGATGAGCTGTAAAGGTGGGCACATCTTGGAAATATCGACAAAACTATTTGGAATATATAGTATTCAAACTGTAAACATGCTTAATGTAATCTTATAAGATTCATAGCAGACCGCTGGAGGTGCCCAAATATAGTTACATATGTATTATTTTTTTTTATTTATTTATTAAACTTTTTTTCGGCCAAGACTGGAGGTCCTATGTTGCCTAACCATGGATGGGGTTCAATTGTGGGGCCGCCACTCAATGAAAAAAGTCAACGTCCCAGGCAGGATTCGAACCGGCACCTCCAATAGACAACAGATTGGTAAGACTGTGTCTTATTCATTGAGCTACGGACGGCCCTAATTACATATGTGTTTATACTAATATAATAAAATGTAATTATATTAAAAAAATTAAATCTTTACTGCTCCGGAACCCACAGGAGTTGACTCACGACTACAGTGTAACAGAAAACAATTTTCTGCTACAGTCGGATTCGAATTCGAGTCCTTGGAGTTAGTAGCATATCATCTCCCCAATGAGCTACTTACTCACTATACATTATAATTACTATGTATTTATCGTATTATTATTGTAGTAATATGTATAGCACGGAAGTACTGTTACTAGATCAACAATTGTGCAAGAATCACGATCGACCGCTAGATTTTTACCCAATTCATGAGGCTGGATTGACCCCGCAGAGTTCTTGAACCCACAGGGCTGACTCACGGCTACAGATAAACGGAAGATAATTATATGGCACAGCCAGATTTGAACCTGGGTTCTATTTATATTTATATATATGTATTATCACCTACATTACCTTCCTCTCTACAATGATTTTCCTAAGAGTGCAAACGTGTATTGTGGTCGAGTAAACTATGCAATGATCCTTGCATACTTATGCCTTTTATATACAAATTTTGTGTTAATAATAATTAAAATAAAATTAACAAGATATGTTTAAAGCATAATTTTAAATTAATTTCTATTACATTATTTCACTGTCCAAATTGTGTTTTAGTTTTTATTTTCTTTATTCTATATTTTTACGTGTTTAGTTATATTAATTTTCACCCATTGTCGTTCCAGTACTTATAAATATAAATTATATCTATTAAATTAAATGATTTTAATGAAGGAAGTGAAATTTATAAATTAAAAAAAAAAAACAGCACTACAACTCTTTTACTAGGCTGGTTATCCAGAAGTAGACGTGTTCCTGACCACCAGGTCTCAACACATTAACCCTGCTCTTAACACGAGGCCACGTGTGGTACCATTAATTTTTTAATACTTAAATATTCTAAATGTCTTATGAATCGATTTGAAATCATGAATCCTTGATCGACCATTTGACCAATACTATCAAACAGGTGGTACTCCTGTTTTGACAAGAAATTCTTGTTTAATTGTAAAAAATAAAAATTTATTTTATTTTATTTTAGATGAAAATGAAACTTGCCGAGATTGAGAAAGAATAAAATTCAGAACTTTGATTTAATTATTTTTCATCTTAGTTTTAAATTATAAAAAATATTGTTTTTGTTGTTCAAATAATATTGAACAATTGAGCTATTTCAAAAAGTGTTACTGAATTTTATTTAATAAAATACAATTTTTATAAATTTTACTATTTTATAAAATCTAATTAAATGATAAAATGCTACACCATTTTTTGTTTTCAAATACTGTTTATTTCAACTAAAATAAAAAATAAAAAAGTATTCATTGCTTGCCAATAAGAGGGTTACAGATTTTTTGGGTTTAGTTTAATTACTGAAGTGTTTTCTAGTTAAGTCAGAGCTTAAGACAATAAATCGTCTGTATCATAAAGTATAGTTGATGGTATTGGATTAACGATAGCTTATGTATTGGAGATATTCATACGTTAACCATAATTCATCAGTTAACCACTGTTCTACCCAGTTATTTGTACAGATCTGATTCGAAGGGTAAATGTTAAAATAGAACGTTATCTTAAAATAATTGCTGAAACTTAAGCCAGCAGGTTTCGAACTACTACTGTAGTTACTCACATTGTAAGGAAGTAATGGGGGTCAGTAACTGTAAGAAAAGGATTGTCAGGTACCAAAGAGAATATTCAAGCCAGGACTAATCGATTCAGTTGCCTCTTTAAGTATCGATAAGCCTTCCTACGCCAATCCTAATCCAGGAGTCTTTTTATACTTGACCTAGCCTCAGCTCCCGCGCACCTGAGGATGATGCATTGCCCAATAGCTGACTATTGAGGCACCTGTGGAAGGTAACCCTGGCCACTAGTTAAACGGTATCACCGCCACCACCAGTTGCAGGTGAGCTAGCCATAAACCACTCTCTTTGAGGGGGCAGAGATTTGGTCTGCTGACGCCGGAAGAAGGGGGGACAGGATATCCGGTAGAACGCCATTTCCATAGAGCTCCGTCATTATGGACCCCCACCTGCTCCATTCAAATCCTCTCAAGTCACTGTCCATTCTCCATTATTTCGGATTTCCTTGGATCTCGCCACTTCGCATGCTTAATACCACACTTGACTTGACCATCTGAGAAGGAGGAACGTTTTTGTTTTAGACTGCGCACGATAGGGTGACTTCTTCACTATCGAAGGAATCACAACCTGCACCTTTTTTACCTTCCTAACCTTTAACACAGTAGTATCCTTTTTAAAGAACGAACTTGAACTTTTGGCCTCTAACACCTACACAACCGTGACGATTAGTTATATCCAACTGTGACATATGGGTGTTCCGAGTTTTTTAATGTTATTGAAATATTTTTTTCTTGAGGAACGGGAGGAACAATCGAGGGATTTACAGAAACGAAGTAGAAGCTCTATTTTTTGGTGAATATTGCGCACTTATTTCATTCTCACCATTTTGAGCACGAAGGAGCATTTTATCGAAAAGTATTATTAGAGATTTATATCAAACTAGATTAAATTGTCCACGATTTGGTACCGCACCTAATTGACAGTTGATCTCTATATATTCAATAGTCTTTGAGACACATTTTCTCAAATGTTGGCTAATGTAAAACTGGGCTTAAAATTGTTGACTCCTCAATCATTAACCTGTTTATACATTCATATCTATTTACCCTAATTAATAATTTATTTAATCATAACGAAATTTCTTTGTACTTTTGATTGAGAGCAAATCAAGGACGGATCAACACAAGTTGGAATCCTAATCTGTAAAAAAATTGTGGAACCCCAAATAATTCTTCATGAAATTTTATTCGAACAGAATGCTACTTAGTGGCCATAAATTCAACATTTTGTTTTTAGATTTTTATAAAGTTTTTCTAAAAACTGTTTCGGTTATTTTTAAAATTTTTATGATATGATTTTGAGAAACCAGGGATTTCTTCACTATTCTTCGCCTAGTCCGCTGACCGCTTAGTATTGGCAGAAATGAATGTATTGCTATGAATCAACATTAAGTTTTACCTCCGTAAGGTGTGTAAGGGCGCCGGTGGAATATCCAACGCATTAATCTCGAGGACTTCCTGGGCGGGGCCGAGGATGTGGACCATTACTGGAGTTGATAGAAGGAAGTCCCTCATGGGGTTGTTTTCGGACCCCCTGGATATTAAGTTGAGATAATGTGCTGTATTATATTATTAATTAATAACACATTAGTGGAAATTTCCGTTAATGATTTTTTAATCAAAAACACATTATGCCATCAGTTGAGAATAATAATCACGCTAATTTTCTTTGTTGATACACCCTCAATTACATAAAATATAAGAACAGTTTTTGAAACGAATGTATAGTTAGTTCGTGGTCTTGAGGAATATGAATAGCTTCGAAATTAATTCGAAGAAATCTTTTATGGTGGAATTATAGAAAGTCTGCTAGCTCTACTGGTATTTTTTTTTTTTTAAGTCTTCCATGGAAGACCTGAAAAGCCCCAGAGCAGTGATGCCAAAATTCATTTCCCCAGGACTTTGCGATGTCAATCAGTATTGATTTAGATACATAGTATGTTATTATTATTGTATAGTATTATATATTTTTATTTTAGGTATTTATTAGTCACCAGGCTGGGGTTAGAACCTACAATTCCAACACTTCGGACCCTAGTCCTCTATTAATACTCTTTGTGAGTGGAAAAAATGAAAGGGAGGCAGGTACCCCCTAAGGAAATAGAAAATTTTGATTTTTTAATAACTAAACATTCAATTTTAGAACAAATTTATATTACAATACTACCTCTACAATCTTCATTCTAAAAAAAAGTAATTTAATAATTAAATAATTAGTTATTTTGATTTTCGAAACTCATTCATTTAAAAAAAAAATAGGAAGAAAATTAGTGGGTAACATAAAAGGGAGACATACCTCTAAGAAAATAGAAAAATTAAATTTGTTAATTATTTTGGAATCATCCTCTATAATTTGTATTAAAAAAAAATTGTTGACTAAACCTTAAATGGAAATAGAACAAAAATTAGGCGAAAACATAATTGGAAGGAAGGCACCCCATAGGATATAACATTTTTTTTTTAATAATTTAAACTTTTAAGTTTGGAATAATTTTATAGTACATCCATTATAATTTCTATTCTTAAAAAAAAAAAGATTTGTTGAATAATTAAATAAGTAGCTATTTTAATTTTTGAATTCATTCATCCTAAATGAAAACAAGAAAGAATTTCATATGACCCGGGGAAGTAGGTATGTACTAGTTATGAATATGTATGTACTTACTGATTGTAAGAATCATTTTTGGTAGGTCTTGTTTATATTTAAAAGAAAATCTTCACCTTAATCATTTCCTTTAAAAGAATTTCCTATTAAAATCCCAATTGACTCTGGACAATTTTCTTTAGTTCCAAGGTAGTTTTTCTCAACACAGTTGATCTTTGTATTTTGTGTGAAACAGTAGCATTCCTGTCTTTATTGGCCTTATATAAAAAAAAATCATGAATTTAAATAAAAACTATTGCATTTTGATGAGTTTAATGCTTCCCAAAAACAGGGATCACTATTGATTTTTTTAGCCAACCTCTGGGTAGCTAAATTTATTCCCCGAAATTGATATTAACTGATCTTGGTGTGAATCGAACCCACACAAGTAAGTCCCTCTGGGAAGGTAGGGCGGTTAGTGGTCATCCTTGCTATAGTTTTCTAGGTAATTATAATATTTTTTAATTATGTGAAAATGTAGATAATACATATTGAAAGATTCCAGATACCAAATTCTTAGGACTTTAAAATACTAATAAGGATATTAGTACAAGAGCCCTAGAGGAGAAAAAAGGCAGTTATTTCACCCCATATTTTGATTACTTTAATGAAAACTATGTATAATTTTAGTCAAAGTTGATGAGTCTGCCCAGTATCGGAAGAATAAAAATTGGCGGCCATTCCAAAACATTAATTTTTCATTCGGAGCTCTATATCTTTAAAAGTACAACTACAAACTAACAATAGAAAATCTAAGAGAACATCATTTAAAGTAGAGTAAATTTGCTAAAATGTAAGCCCTAATAGAGCTATTTACGTTTAATAGTTCTCGAGATATAGCTTTTTAAAAAGCAACATTTCATAAAAATGTTGTTTGGGATGTACTGAAAGATCAGTAGTTAGTGAATTTATTGGAAAAATCTATATCTCAAAAACCATTTGACGTACAGATGTCTATTATCACTCAAACTAAAGCTAGTTTAATGAGCTATAAAGAAGTTTATAATGTTTATTTTCGTGGGAGAAATAGTTTTCATATTTGCTAAAATAAATTGATTTATAGTTGTTCCGACAAATTTTCATTTGCGAAATTTATATTCATATGTGAATATCATAAAAACTACTACCCCTACGAAGATAAGTGTCATTAACTACTTTATAGTAAATTAAATTTCCTTTATTTTGATTGCTGGCAGACATATGCGCGTCTTATAGGTCTAGAGATATATTTTTCAAAAATCAAACATTTTACACGAACAACTAGAAATTAACATCTTGTGAGTTTCGTTTGTCAAATATTATAAAAACTACAAAGATAAACATTATTAACTATTTTATAGTAGATTAAACCAGCACTTATTTGAGTGCTAATAGACATCTGTATGTTACATAGTTCCTGAGATATAAATTTCTCAAAATAGATTAACAAACTACTGATCTTTCAGTACATTTTTATGAAATGTTGCTTTTTAAAAGGCTATATCTCGAGAACTATTGAACGTGTATAAATATTAGGGCTAATATGTTCAGAAAATTTACTCTTCTTTAAATAATATTTTTATAGATTTTCTAGTGTTGTAGGTAGTTTTTAAGATAGAGCTCTGAATCCAGTGATGCGGCGAGAGGGATGCGCTGGGATCTCTTGAGCTCTGCTCTACCCCTCACACGTGGGGGATAGCGTGGGCTCGGGGATCCTCAGGTCGATTGTGTAA
>NW_027116688.1:552384-560136 GCF_000696795.3 Halyomorpha halys | reverse complement strand
TAATATCTATCAATATCAAATTAATGTTTTGAAACAGCTGCCATTTATTATTCCCCTTGCCTATACTTGGCAGACTCATCAGTTTTGACTAGAATTATACATATTTTTCATTAAAGTAATAAAAAATTGGGATGAAATAATTGACTTTTTTTCTTCTTGGCTCTTGTACTATATTACACCAGACAATATTTAGCCATCATCACGAGAGAAAAAGTAAAAAATGACATAAATGAAGATTGCTAATTGCACGTCTGAAATCAGTAGCTAAGTAGATTTAAGATTTTTTCTTATTAGTATATTCTCATTATTTCTAAGTTAATTTGAGCGAATTGTGGAAGCTAGCTGAGCATTAGAGACTGAGGGACTCACTAACTAATTTGGTCGGTAGGAAGTGATTAAGGGTAGTAATAAACATGAGAGTCAGTTGGAGCTCTGAATATATTTACATATACATAGATTTACCGTTCCCAGGCCATATGGTTCAAGCACCATTGTTATTGTAACATACTCTAATCTATAACCTGTAATCTCTTTCAACCTGGCTCCAGTTTGCACCTATAACGGTGGGAATTTTACACTTCGGTCGTCAATAATATCTCCACTTTTTTTAATGGTATTCGAACCAGCAAGTCGTCACAGAGGGATAGGAGCTTTGGGGGGAGGGAATCCCTGGGACCTGAATTTCCGGGGGGTCCAAATGATATTGGACTAAAAAAATTTATACGGTGCTTTTAACAAATATTGAGTTAGATACAAAAATAATGTGTGATATTTAATGAATACATTTCTTTACTACAATAATATTTAGTCTAAATAATTTCCATCAGAATAGACATTTTGGTTATACAACCAAATATAATCATCCCTAGAGAGAGAAAAATGCTTTATTCATGCATGCTGCCCAAATACATCGGGTTGGTACTTTACACAGCATAATAATCAATCCGTGATCGGACACATAGAAATTACATATTTTTACATGATATAATAAAAAAGAAAGAAAAGATTTTTTTCTCCACAGTTTTCTTTTACAATCAATGCCAGTCTACACACTAAATACAAATATTTCAATTTATTCCTTTTTTCTTTCTCTTTCTTTTCCCTTCCATTTCACAATTTTCATTTCATTTGATCAACAAATTCACTCTCCCGAATCCCCCCCTCAGATCCCCCCAGTGACCCGCTAAACAAATTCACTATTAGACAGCGATGTGAGATCAAACCAGAGAAATACTAGTCACAACGTTAGATCAGTTTACAGTAAAACAAACAAATAAATACATTTTACCAAAACAAAACTAATACATAGATTCAAAGGAAATTATAATAAAAGGTTGGTTGAAAGAAATACTTGATTGGATAAATAAGTCAAAAAAAAAAAATAAATAAACAATATTAAGGTCATTACTGATATACGGGTGAAAAGGTCTGGGGAGCTACATCCTGTCTGAAAAGAAAAAATGCAATCATTCCGTAACAAGACCCAGAGAATTACAGTGAGTTCCCCCCTGGCTTATAAGATACAGCCATCTGTATCGAGAACTACAAGTGGAATCGATCGATGATTCTATCAAAAAATAATATACTAAATTCCACTCCCAGATACCTATGTCACAAGAGGAGATAATAACACAAAAGAAAGGCAATCCTTCCCCAATGGACCCGTCTCGCCAAGACCCCCCTTTTTTTTTTCTTACCTCCTGGAACAAAGAAATAAGCATTTACAAATATATACAATAGAAAAATGATATGTACATATACCGGCTATTTAATTTTCTTGTTTTGCCGGGATGGCATTATAAGAATAGTTACCGGATCCGCTGAAGGCAGTGTCAGCAATGATGGCATATGTTTGCCTGGATGCGCCAAGACCCCCGGGAAGCAACGGTCCTTTATCACTTTTGAAATATTAGCTTAAAACGGGAAGAGGAGACTTTAAGATAGTTTAATCGAACAATATTTAAAAAGCGCCTGAAATTGAAAAACAGCTGACGTCTTTTGAAAAATGGTTGTAGCTCCCAATCATCTATACAAAAGACTAATCTACATGACTATAATAAGTCCTAGATATATGGAGTTGAGTTTTGGGGCTACATTAAAGCATTCGATTCCTCCTGTATTCAATCTTTAGAATCTGTAAAATACTTCGTAAATGCTCCTTATTTTGCCACAAATAAAATCATTAATAAAGATTAGGTAGATATGGTATTCTTATCTATGTAGCCGATCAAGCCCGAACCAAATATCACTACTTCTATTCTCAAATCCACACCCACCCAAACCACTAGTTTCTAATTTTGATCCCTTTTCTATTCCTTAGTCTTTTCTATTCATATGATCTTCCGAAGCACCTGAAAAGAAGACGACCTCGAAACCTTCTAAAGTAGAAATATTGGAGTCCTACTAATAAAGAAGTTTGTATCATGCCATTATAATGGAACATATATTACATTTACAAGACGTATTTTTTTGGAATACTGTTTTAAGTATCAATAACTAAAAGAAATAGAAACGAAGATTTGAACCGATCAAAGGTCACATTGCTGGGTAGGAAGTATAATGCCACAAATGTAAACTTTATGAAATTGACTTCATTGTGTTGACGGGCTCAAAAATGTGTTTACTAGGTGCTTTTAAGTCGCCTTGTGAATTGTACTAGAAAAATTGTTGAAAAAGTACAATTATGTCGATTTGCTAACATCGAGTAAATCCATTTTTGAGCCTGCCAAAACAAAAGGTTAATTTTAAAAAAGATATAGCTGCCTCTTTCATCTTATTGGAGCGGCGATAAAAAAAAAAAATCAGGTAGACCTGATTTTTATTTTTCTTATGCAGAGCAATCAAAATCTGAAAGGTTAAATTTATAATGTATATAGATCATTATGTTTAAATGCTTTAGTGATTTGACATCTTCTATACGTTGCGTATAATTCAGTTTTAAACATTTGTACTTTTTAGCTGTATATAAAAAAGTTTCATAATCACAAGTGAAATTTCTTTTCAGTTCGATCAATGTTATTGATATCTGTTTTATTTAAATCCATATTTCAGTTTAAAAAAATATAAATATATCTCTAAATGTTCATCGCTTGAAAAAGGAGATGTTAGTCAAGTTGTAATGATATGTACTGGTGTAATACTGCGTTAAAATCAGTTAGTAAAATGTTATTTTACTCTAATTTGTATTCTCAAACCAAACAGGTCAGTGTGATTTTTTTTTTATAATAATGTAATTTGATGAAGCATGACATTACTGGTGTGATGAAGTTGAGAATGAAGTGAAGTGAGTGATCTTGGAGGAAGTTGGACACTAGAGCCGTCACACTGGAATTGTCTTACCCCGCTCAGTGATACGCTACTAACGTTACCCTTTGTCTTTTGGCAATAGTCCCCCCTGGAGAATCGATAGGGATCTCAGCAACAAGTACTGTCCTGTAAGTAGTGAGTCGTCTTCTGTATCTAGGGTGTAAGTCTTTCCTGTATTCAGCCGCGTCCTTCTTACTCCTTTCCAGCCATCTTAATATCGGTCTGTTTAGGCCAAGTTCCTATTATTGAGGCGCTCCTAGTTCTGAATACGTGTTTACAACTTCTGGGGCTCGCTCAGTGTTTTATTGTAAGCTGAAACAAATGCTCTTTAAAATAGTGCGGGAAAATGGGCTGAAATGGAGAGACATTTAGTTTACAGGTTGACCTATTTATTTTTTTTCTAAAACCATTCTTAATTCCTGGAACGGTAAACTATGTTAGTATGGTTGATTAATGAATATAAATCAATGTATCAATATATAAGAATGGAGTTGGTCCCTTGTTAGATCTTATATGTTGATGACGTGTTCAGGAGTTTTGCTGCCACCGTTATGTACTGGTATCTTTTCGCCGCCAGTAGGCTGGTGATAGGGCTAAGTGATAGAATCACTCTCATATACGATAGGTGCCTCTTTGACAAAGGGCCGGCCAGCATGTCTTCGTATCTGTCTTGGTCGTAGGGGCAACCAGGTTCCGCTTGCATGCAGTCATACAGAATTCCAGCCAGCTGTAGTCGCGACATCTTCATCCCTATAAGATGAACGCTGCTAACGGGAGCACTGAAAAATAAAACCTCTATCCCAGAATTTATACAAAACAAATAAAATACAGACAAAATTGTGTAGAGGTTTTGATAGTTGACCGTAGCTGACCCTATTAATATGTGGAGAAGAAAAATCATATTGTGTAAATTTGAAAGGGTGGCTTCATAGTTTGGAGATTTTTTGGATGATTCCATAGTTTTGAAGTCTATTAGTGAGACGACCCGCCCACTAAATATATATAATTTCCTCTTTGTTTCATTTTGAGCACGAAACAGTGTTTGATACCGAAATCGCTGAGTTTGGAAGATTACATCTTTATTCGTCCTTCTTTTCCATATCCCTAAATCCATTTCGCACTTTGGTCCACTATTACTCTCAGAACTTTGCGTTCAAATATTTCAATCCTAAGGGACTATAGCTCGCTGCCATACATCACTACGGGTTGATTAATTAAATTGCAAATGGCCCCCTACACGGTTAGTCGATGACAATAAAAACAAAGACGGACTTTCAGATTAATCGCTGACAGATTATCTAGAAAGTTCTAAAATACGACTATTTAAAATTTGAAGTGGAGAGGGGACATAAAAAGTGGAGGGGAGTTTAAGAGAGCTTAAATCATGTCATGTGGTTAACTTTATTCTTGCAGGCAATTGTAAAAAATTCCTGCAATTCGGTATCTCATACACAAATTAGAGTCCGTCGAAAATAGTGTAGGAGCCTTCGTGATTGAATCAGTCAGGCTTTTCAATGATGACTGACAGTCCGACAGTAGGGGTCCTTTAATTTATGAAATTGTGTTTATTTATATATTTGTGTGTGTGTTTCTATTAAAATGACTGAAAATAGATATATTTTTAATATGAATTTGAATTCTGCATTGAATTTGAAAGAATAATTTTATTAATCGACAATAAAGAACCAGGGAAAATAAAGTTCAGCATAACCTGAGAAGTAATAGATTTCATAGAGCAATAGTGTTTCGATAAATTAATAAAGTAGTGTGGGAAAGGGAAAGGAGCGGCGAGAAAGGGAGTGAGTTGGAACAGCTATTAAAAGAATATTAATGACGAGCGAGCTTGAAGATATTACCAACGAGCAGGCTGCTACAAGTGGGAGAGAGAGAGAGAGAGTGAGTGAGTGTGAGAGGGAGGGATAGAGAGAGGGAATAGAGCACACCGGGCAGAGGTAGTTATCAACAACACGACCAGAGGCGCGAAAAGTTAAGAAAAAAACTTGAAGAGGCGATAATTAGGCGGGACTCGAACCGAGAGATAAGCAATCCATTCCCCCGCTCTCAGCTGATCCACGAGCACAGATCTTATGTGTTCTCTTCTATCATCTCCTCGCTCTAGCTATATATACTGCGACCTATACCGTTCAGTTCTCTTTTATCTTTGCCAAAATTGACTTTGTTTAAAGTGTAATGGGTTAGCTCTGGAAATACATAAATATTACTTTATTATTATAATTTTAATTACATTCACTTACCAATTATAGCAAGGGGAAAGTCGTGCAAAATTACGAATACGAGGTTATAACGGAAACTTGCGTTTAAGATACTCTGTGTCTAAATAACTAAATCTCACTAAATGGGAGGGCGATCTGTTGCTCAGGGAGTTAAGGACGAGTGGATCTTAGCAACTTGGGAACTGCAACGGCGCTGGTTCGAATCCAGCCTAGAGGGTTGACTTTTATTTCTGTGGCGATCCCACAATATGAAAACTTGACCCTCCTCCATGGTGTTAGAATAGGATAACTCCCCCCGTAAGAAAATTCCCAGGAAGGGGGTAAAAGTAAAAAAAAATAGACTCCCTAATTGATGTTTGCGAACAGTCCAGCTTAAAAACGAAAAACATTTTGAAACTGCAATATTTTTTTTTATTTTCATTTCTATTTTAATATTGAAAAATAAAAATATTTAAGGCGGGTATTTGCTTGAGATATTACACCACCTGATGAAGTCGACTTCCGGAAGTGCCACTTTGTAGAATCTAATTTTCACTTTCTTTTTTTTATTTTCTCATTTGAATTATTTTGATTGATATTTTATATCAACGTAAATCTAAATGATTTTTAACAAAAGGTAGGTTTTATCATCATCGAAATAGTTTAACAGGATTTAAGTGCCGAATTTCAAAAACTTTTCCTCTAAAGTACCTCACTAAACATTTTGCATTCTTAATATAATAACTTGCGAGTTGCTTGAGCAATTTTTTCGATAAAATCTACCAATTAGAAGTGCCACTTTATAAAATCGATTTTTCAAATTCTCGTAATAACGTCTCTAACGATTTTGATGTAGCTCGGTAGTTGTCCATAAGCAATGTCCAGATTATGCTGGGTCCCAAGGATGTTTAATTTGGGGCCTTAAATAATGTGTTAATAAAGAAGAGAAAAAGAAAATGTGAACATGAAATATGGCTGATAAAAATAAAGTAAAACAAAATTTAATAAAAGAAAGGCTTTATAAGATGAAAATTATAAATCATCAAAATAACAAAAACATGAAATATTCATTAAAATGTCAATCGACATAATGTGAACTAAATAAAAATAAATGAAAAAAACAATAACTATTAAATTGGATACAAAACTCAACAAAATAAAAACCTTACCTATAGAGCTCTTGAAAAATAAAACATTAATAAATAAAAACGTTATGATAAATCAAGATAAATTATAAGTTACTTGGTTAATAAATTAATAAAATTTAATGACTATCATTATAAATATGGAACTAAAGGAATGAAAAAATGTGTATGTAGCAGGGTTGAAATACTTGATGTGTAGGTGACTGTACGCTGGTTAACAGAATAATTAGTAGGTGGATGTACTCGACGAAGATGTTGATGTTGATGAAGACGTAGACAGACGCAGATATGATAAAGATCAGGATATTAAACTGTAGGTAGAAGATGAAAACTAACACTATACACACTGCATGGAGATAGTTAACTAACAGTCTATTGTCTTCTCTCTCCACAATCCAAAGAGGTTGCAAGTGCAGTAGGTATCACCTCTTATTACAATAACTTGTTTTAAGTTTAATACTAATGCAGAGGTTATATTACATTTATAACAAATACAATGGTAGATGATTTAAAGATAGTAAAGATTGAAATAAATGGTAAAATAAAACACAAGGAAAGAGAGGGAGGTGAGTTAGGAATTTAACAATTATAAATTAAACATTATACCATATTGTATCTTTGAAATAATTAACCATCTCTCAATTTTATCTGTAATTAAAAATTTATAAATATAAACTATTTAAGGATTTCACATTTAATTTTAAAAAATGAGAGTAAAATTTTTTTCCAGGTCATAAGTAATATAAACGCATTATATATCGTTGAAAAGACAACGATTTTAGAAAAAGCAATATTCAATATAGTAGTCATAAAAATATAGGGAGAATAAAGAAAAATATATAAATAACAAATGCTGTCCCTATAATTTAAATAGTTGTTAGTTCCACTTAGCCTATATATGGGCCTTTCAGTTAACACAATGACTAATTCCTTAAAATTATTCTCAGTATTTTCAGTATTCATTCAATAAAAAAATGATTTCGTATAAATTTAAATTTCAGTAAACCGTTATATTTTTTACATATGTACTTAAAAAATAAAAATGTTAAAATTATGTCAGCCCTCCCCCCCCCCTCCACCAGAAGTGG
>NW_027116688.1:541751-552334 GCF_000696795.3 Halyomorpha halys | reverse complement strand
GTTACCGGATCCGCTGAAGGCAGTGTCAGCAATGATGGCATATGTTTGCCTGGATGCGCCAAGACCCCCGGGAAGCAACGGTCCTTTATCACTTTTGAAATATTAGCTTAAAACGGGAAGAGGAGACTTTAAGATAGTTTAATCGAACAATATTTAAAAAGCGCCTGAAATTGAAAAACAGCTGACGTCTTTTGAAAAATGGTTGTAGCTCCCAATCATCTATACAAAAGACTAATCTACATGACTATAATAAGTCCTAGATATATGGAGTTGAGTTTTGGGGCTACATTAAAGCATTCGATTCCTCCTGTATTCAATCTTTAGAATCTGTAAAATACTTCGTAAATGCTCCTTATTTTGCCACAAATAAAATCATTAATAAAGATTAGGTAGATATGGTATTCTTATCTATGTAGCCGATCAAGCCCGAACCAAATATCACTACTTCTATTCTCAAATTCACACCCACCCAAACCGCTAGTTTCTAATTTTGATCCCTTTTCTATTCCTTAGTCTTTTCTATTCATATGATCTTCCGAAGCACCTGAAAAGAAGACGACCTCGAAACCTTCTAAAGTAGAAATATTGGAGTCCTACTAATAAAGAAGTTTGTATCATGCCATTATAATGGAACATATATTACATTTACAAGACGTATTTTTTTGGAATACTGTTTTAAGTATCAATAACTAAAAGAAATAGAAACGAAGATTTGAACCGATCAAAGGTCACATTGCTGGGTAGGAAGTATAATGCCACAAATGTAAACTTTATGAAATTGACTTCATTGTGTTGACGGGCTCAAAAATGTGTTTACTAGGTGCTTTTAAGTCGCCTTGTGAATTGTACTAGAAAAATTGTTGAAAAAGTACAATTATGTCGATTTGCTAACATCGAGTAAATCCATTTTTGAGCCTGCCAAAACAAAAGGTTAATTTTAAAAAAGATATAGCTGCCTCTTTCATCTTATTGGAGCGGCGATAAAAAAAAAAAATCAGGTAGACCTGATTTTTATTTTTCTTATGCAGAGCAATCAAAATCTGAAAGGTTAAATTTATAATGTATATAGATCATTATGTTTAAATGCTTTAGTGATTTGACATCTTCTATACGTTGCGTATAATTCAGTTTTAAACATTTGTACTTTTTAGCTGTATATAAAAAAGTTTCATAATCATAAGTGAAATTTCTTTTCAGTTCGATCAATGTTATTGATATCTGTTTTATTTAAATCCATATTTCAGTTTAAAAAAATATAAATATATCTCTAAATGTTCATCGCTTGAAAAAGGAGATGTTAGTCAAGTTGTAATGATATGTACTGGTGTAATACTGCGTTAAAATCAGTTAGTAAAATGTTATTTTACTCTAATTTGTATTCTCAAACCAAACAGGTCAGTGTGATTTTTTTTTTATAATAATGTAATTTGATGAAGCATGACATTACTGGTGTGATGAAGTTGAGAATGAAGTGAAGTGAGTGATCTTGGAGGAAGTTGGACACTAGAGCCGTCACACTGGAATTGTCTTACCCCGCTCAGTGATACGCTACTAACGTTACCCTTTGTCTTTTGGCAATAGTCCCCCCTGGAGAATCGATAGGGATCTCAGCAACAAGTACTGTCCTGTAAGTAGTGAGTCGTCTTCTGTATCTAGGGTGTAAGTCTTTCCTGTATTCAGCCGCGTCCTTCTTACTCCTTTCCAGCCATCTTAATATCGGTCTCTGTTTTGGCCAAGTTCCTATTATTGAGGCGCTCCTAGTTCTGAAGACGTGTTTACAACTTCAGGGGCTCGCTCAGTGTTTTATTGTAAGCTGAAATAGATTTTCTTTAAAATAGTGCGGAAAAATGGGCTGAAATTGAGAGACATTTAGTTTACAGGTTGACCTATTTATTTTTTTTCTAAAACCATTCTTAATTCCTGGAACGGTAAACTATGTTAGTATGGTTGATTAATGAATATAAATCAATGTATCAATATATAAGAATGGAGTTGGTCCCTTGTTAGATCTTATATGTTGATGACGTGTTCAGGAGTTTTGCTGCCACCGTTATGTACTGGTATCTTTTCGCCGCCAGTAGGCTGGTGATAGGGCTAAGTGATAGAATCACTCTCATATACGATAGGTGCCTCTTTGACAAAGGGCCGGCCAGCATGTCTTCGTATCTGTCTTGGTCGTAGGGGCAACCAGGTTCCGCTTGCATGCAGTCATACAGAATTCCAGCCAGCTGTAGTCGCGACATCTTCATCCCTATAAGATGAACGCTGCTAACGGGAGCACTGAAAAATAAAACCTCTATCCCAGAATTTATACAAAACAAATAAAATACAGACAAAATTGTGTAGAGGTTTTGATAGTTGACCGTAGCTGACCCTATTAATATGTGGAGAAGAAAAATCATATTGTGTAAATTTGAAAGGGTGGCTTCATAGTTTGGAGATTTTTTGGATGATTCCATAGTTTTGAAGTCTATTAGTGAGACGACCCGCCCACTAAATATATATAATTTCCTCTTTGTTTCATTTTGAGCACGAAACAGTGTTTGATACCGAAATCGCTGAGTTTGGAAGATTACATCTTTATTCGTCCTTCTTTTCCATATCCCTAAATCCATTTCGCACTTTGGTCCACTATTACTCTCAGAACTTTGCGTTCAAATATTTCAATCCTAAGGGACTATAGCTCGCTGCCATACATCACTACGGGTTGATTAATTAAATTGCAAATGGCCCCCTACACGGTTAGTCGATGACAATAAAAACAAAGACGGACTTTCAGATTAATCGCTGACAGATTATCTAGAAAGTTCTAAAATACGACTATTTAAAATTTGAAGTGGAGAGGGGACATAAAAAGTGGAGGGGAGTTTAAGAGAGCTTAAATCATGTCATGTGGTTAACTTTATTCTTGCAGGCAATTGTAAAAAATTCCTGCAATTCGGTATCTCATACACAAATTAGAGTCCGTCGAAAATAGTGTAGGAGCCTTCGTGATTGAATCAGTCAGGCTTTTCAATGATGACTGACAGTCCGACAGTAGGGGTCCTTTAATTTATGAAATTGTGTTTATTTATATATTTGTGTGTGTGTTTCTATTAAAATGACTGAAAATAGATATATTTTTAATATGAATTTGAATTCTGCATTGAATTTGAAAGAATAATTTTATTAATCGACAATAAAGAACCAGGGAAAATAAAGTTCAGCATAACCTGAGAAGTAATAGATTTCATAGAGCAATAGTGTTTCGATAAATTAATAAAGTAGTGTGGGAAAGGGAAAGGAGCGGCGAGAAAGGGAGTGAGTTGGAACAGCTATTAAAAGAATATTAATGACGAGCGAGCTTGAAGATATTACCAACGAGCAGGCTGCTACAAGTGGGAGAGAGAGAGAGAGTGAGTGAGTGTGAGAGGGAGGGATAGAGAGAGGGAATAGAGCACACCGGGCAGAGGTAGTTATCAACAACACGACCAGAGGCGCGAAAAGTTAAGAAAAAAACTTGAAGAGGCGATAATTAGGCGGGACTCGAACCGAGAGATAAGCAATCCATTCCCCCGCTCTCAGCTGATCCACGAGCACAGATCTTATGTGTTCTCTTCTATCATCTCCTCGCTCTAGCTATATATACTGCGACCTATACCGTTCAGTTCTCTTTTATCTTTGCCAAAATTGACTTTGTTTAAAGTGTAATGGGTTAGCTCTGGAAATACATAAATATTACTTTATTATTATAATTTTAATTACATTCACTTACCAATTATAGCAAGGGGAAAGTCGTGCAAAATTACGAATACGAGGTTATAACGGAAACTTGCGTTTAAGATACTCTGTGTCTAAATAACTAAATCTCACTAAATGGGAGGGCGATCTGTTGCTCAGGGAGTTAAGGACGAGTGGATCTTAGCAACTTGGGAACTGCAACGGCGCTGGTTCGAATCCAGCCTAGAGGGTTGACTTTTATTTCTGTGGCGATCCCACAATATGAAAACTTGACCCTCCTCCATGGTGTTAGAATAGGATAACTCCCCCCGTAAGAAAATTCCCAGGAAGGGGGTAAAAGTAAAAAAAAATAGACTCCCTAATTGATGTTTGCGAACAGTCCAGCTTAAAAACGAAAAACATTTTGAAACTGCAATATTTTTTTTTATTTTCATTTCTATTTTAATATTGAAAAATAAAAATATTTAAGGCGGGTATTTGCTTGAGATATTACACCACCTGATGAAGTCGACTTCCGGAAGTGCCACTTTGTAGAATCTAATTTTCACTTTCTTTTTTTTATTTTCTCATTTGAATTATTTTGATTGATATTTTATATCAACGTAAATCTAAATGATTTTTAACAAAAGGTAGGTTTTATCATCATCGAAATAGTTTAACAGGATTTAAGTGCCGAATTTCAAAAACTTTTCCTCTAAAGTACCTCACTAAACATTTTGCATTCTTAATATAATAACTTGCGAGTTGCTTGAGCAATTTTTTCGATAAAATCTACCAATTAGAAGTGCCACTTTATAAAATCGATTTTTCAAATTCTCGTAATAACGTCTCTAACGATTTTGATGTAGCTCGGTAGTTGTCCATAAGCAATGTCCAGATTATGCTGGGTCCCAAGGATGTTTAATTTGGGGCCTTAAATAATGTGTTAATAAAGAAGAGAAAAAGAAAATGTGAACATGAAATATGGCTGATAAAAATAAAGTAAAACAAAATTTAATAAAAGAAAGGCTTTATAAGATGAAAATTATAAATCATCAAAATAACAAAAACATGAAATATTCATTAAAATGTCAATCGACATAATGTGAACTAAATAAAAATAAATGAAAAAAACAATAACTATTAAATTGGATACAAAACTCAACAAAATAAAAACCTTACCTATAGAGCTCTTGAAAAATAAAACATTAATAAATAAAAACGTTATGATAAATCAAGATAAATTATAAGTTACTTGGTTAATAAATTAATAAAATTTAATGACTATCATTATAAATATGGAACTAAAGGAATGAAAAAATGTGTATGTAGCAGGGTTGAAATACTTGATGTGTAGGTGACTGTACGCTGGTTAACAGAATAATTAGTAGGTGGATGTACTCGACGAAGATGTTGATGTTGATGAAGACGTAGACAGACGCAGATATGATAAAGATCAGGATATTAAACTGTAGGTAGAAGATGAAAACTAACACTATACACACTGCATGGAGATAGTTAACTAACAGTCTATTGTCTTCTCTCTCCACAATCCAAAGAGGTTGCAAGTGCAGTAGGTATCACCTCTTATTACAATAACTTGTTTTAAGTTTAATACTAATGCAGAGGTTATATTACATTTATAACAAATACAATGGTAGATGATTTAAAGATAGTAAAGATTGAAATAAATGGTAAAATAAAACACAAGGAAAGAGAGGGAGGTGAGTTAGGAATTTAACAATTATAAATTAAACATTATACCATATTGTATCTTTGAAATAATTAACCATCTCTCAATTTTATCTGTAATTAAAAATTTATAAATATAAACTATTTAAGGATTTCACATTTAATTTTAAAAAATGAGAGTAAAATTTTTTTCCAGGTCATAAGTAATATAAACGTATTATGTATCGTTGAAAAGACAACGATTTTAGAAAAAGCAATATTCAATATAGTAGTCATAAAAATATAGGGAGAATAAAGAAAAATATATAAATAACAAATGCTGTCCCTATAATTTAAATAGTTGTTAATTCCACTTAGCCTATATATGGGCCTTTCAGTTAACACAATGACTAATTCCTTAAAATTATTCTCAGTATTTTCAGTATTCATTCAATAAAAAAATGATTTCGTATAAATTTAAATTTCAGTAAACCGTTATATTTTTTACATATGTACTTAAAAAATAAAAATGTTAAAATTATGTCAGCCCTCCCCCCCCCCTCCACCAGAAGTGGAAAAAATTGTTAATTTAATAAAAAATATTTTTTTCAAGTAAATATTAAGTATAATAACTAATAAAGTACAATTATATATAATTTTGGTTTCATTCCCTTTTCCGTGGTGAAATGTCATCTGATTTACTATGGCTTACTCTCCTCTAGGTTTGATCCTTAGTACGCCCTTGTGAGGTATCAAATGAACTTTGTGTTTGCTTCTGTGACACTTTAAAAATAATTATTAATAGACGTTCTCAACAATCCCTCACAGTTTCTTAAATTGTATATCCTATTTCGAGAACCATTTTTTTATTAGATAAATCTTAGCTATCGATACACATACTAATCGATACTATAGATCGGAAGGTTAGCATTTGCCACTGAGCAGTAGTGTCTAGGAGCTGCCTCGACGATAAGAGCAGCCCGTCCTATACAGAATATTAATTGGAGGCTCTCCGAAGGCTGAATATATATTCCAGTCCTCTTGGACAAGGACACGCTTTACGGTCCTCAGCCTCTTGTAAATCCGATGTCCTCTGGTCTGCTATCGCTGTAACAGGCCACATCTCACTGCTTAGTCATTAATTCCACTATATATCACCAAAGGCTTGCATCAGCAGTTCTCAGACTTAATCTAGTAGGAACAAGAATTGTTCCAAAAAATAATAAGATTTTATAATTTATTTTTACGTAAAAATATTTTTTTTTAAGGTATTTTCTAATAAAAGTAACATGTATACTCAAATTAAAATCAATGTTTTAAAAATTATTATTATGTTATATTTCAGTCAAAGTAAGATATGTACTCAAATTGCTTCCGATTTCTTTTATTATGGTATATGGTTACGTCAGTAATGTCATGTGTTGCCATATGTCGTATAAATTTATTGAAATATACATGTAGTGTGTTGTGAAACCGTTTGTAAGTCATATGAATGTTGTCCGTTACTGTCGGAATGCGTAGGACGGTGTGAATTGTCTCGTTTGGAACGTATAGTGGTAAGTTCGTTGCTAGTCTTAAAAATTGTGATTGAACAGTTTGTATTTTCTGAATCTGTGTCTTTTTATCAGGTCCATAAATTTGGCAGGCGTAAGTCCATATGGGTTTTTGTAAGTAATAGTATACGTTAAATTTCTGTCTGAGCGATAATTTAGAATGTGTGTTATATTTATGTTATATACTATACTATATAAGTATAGTAGTATAGAATAAAATTGTCTCAGTCCGAAATTTAGCGTTTTACGTTTTGTTTTGACGTGTGGGCCCCATGTTAACCCTCTGTCCTAGGTAAGCCCTAAATAAGTTATAGTGTTTGCTTGTGGTATAGGATGGTTGTCAATGTAAACTGAAGGTAGTGTCGAAGATGTACTCAAATTGATTCCGATTTCTTTTATTATGGTATATCCCAGTCAATGTAAGGTATTAACTCAAATTAAATCCGACGTTTTCTTTATTATGGTATATTTCAGTTGAAGTAAGATTAGTACTCAAATTGAATTCGATGTTTTCTTTATGTTTTATACTTGTCCATTGATGATTAGGGAGTATAAAATAAAAAATATAGATCAATTACAAAAAGTTGGGTAGTGACCCAAGTAAAGGTCAGGAACTAGAAACAAACTGAACAAAATAAATTTAAAAAAAGTATAATTCTTTTTTGGTTTCAAAACGTATCTCAAAAATGGATAATCCTCGAAAAACTTCTTAAATTCAAAACAATATGAAAAAAGTTCTGTTTAACTTTTTAAGTATGTTGTTAGATCCTACAACCGCAATGTGTCATTTTACTCGTAGAAATTACGGCATTCTTTATGAGGTGAGAAAACATTTCCTTCTGTAGTTACCCTGACCAGTGCCGTCTTAACACCTTGGATCCTGAGTCCTCTTACGCCATAGTGATCCATAAATTAGAAAGAATCAAGAATATACTGAAAAGTATCATTCTTATAAGAAAGATTGAGCATTTTAACTTAAAGAGATTTTAGGAAGTTATTCATGATTTTGATGATAAAAATCAAGAAAAGTACTTATAATCGTTCAATCTTCCTTTTTAATGTTGGTTACTTTTCAGATATTAAATAAATTAATAATTTAAACTTGTGTGTTATTTATAGCCCTAAGTTATCCAGAAAATTATGTGAATGTCCCGTCTCTAAACTGTAGTGCTCCTATATGTTAAAATGCCCGGGGTCTCCATTTGCTTTAAGTTGGCTCTTATATCAATGAAAATTAAAAATTGGATTGAAAAGGAGAAGGAGCGCAAACTGGCTGGAACGATGCTCTCTTTCGGAATGAATTCGTTACACTTTTGATGGCGCGATATTTCTTTGGACCTGACGAAAAAAAAGAGGATAATAAAGCGAGACCCGTTGTATAGCGGTTGGGTTCGGGATGTGTTCTCGTCGATAGTAGACCACTACCACTAACACTGCCGTCTACTGCTTGTACATCTAGTGAAAGTACTCTGCTAGCTTCGTGTCAAGAGGTGGTTCCACCCTGACGGTGTTACTCATAGTGACTTTACGTTTGTCGTGTATGTGCAGATAGTTAATATTACTATCAAAAATCAAGCAAATACTGATAGTACGACAGCAAATGTTAGTTTACACGATCATTGTCGCTTCGGTAGATTTCACTGTCAATGTTACTTTCACTCTCACCGTCACTTAGCTCTTTTTATGGTTTATTTGTAATTATATATGTATATTTAAATTATGACTATCATTTTAAAACTAATCAACGACATAACTCTAACTATACAATTTTACGAAACTCGTCAGTAGTTTAATCTTTGAGAAACTGCCAAAGGTTTGAGGTGAGGCTAACTTCGCTACAGTGTTTGAAGAGCTTTTGAGATGATAAACTCGGTCATAGAGTGTTCTATAAAGGGTATTCAAGACTTGATATACATAACCTCTTTGTTTTAATAGTTTGAGAATTTAAAAATGTAAGACGCGATTTGAGGCCTCATCTTCCAGTTATGCTTCAGTTCACTTAACTCTGGAATTTTCATTGGAAAGAGGTATTTTAAAAGAAGCATTCACGTAAAAAAGGTAATTTTAAAGACATTTTATATCATTTTTTTTCCAATCTGTCGCATCCTGAAGGGAAATTGCCAAAAACAAATTTTTACAGATTTTGGATGAAGTTAAATTCTGTTTGATTATCTTTTATACTAATCTCGAACAGTTGCCCATGCTCATATTATAAAAAACTCGACGTATTGTGGAATTTATAAATACAATCCCTGTTCCAATATTTGTTAAGTAAGCAACGTCCAATAATCTACATAATATAATCTTTAAATCTTATGCTCATCAAAAAATATCTAATCACCCTGGTTCCGTACCCATGCCAACTTCATGCGTGCTTCTGTAGTTGAATGTTATTACTTATATTGATCAATTTAAATGTTTGTTAATTCTCTCTGTCAGTGACTGAATTGGGTTTTTTAAAAAAATGTTTCAATTGAGTTAGGGTGATGGTACTTGGTGGCTGAGCGTGTTATGCCGCTGTCGAATCAAGTTCAGGACAGGTTTCAATCCTGTCTGGAGTTTATTTATTTCCTAACCATAAAAACGATTGAATGTTTAGAAAAAACTTTGTTTTGGTCTTGGTAAATACTAAAAGGTGTAAATTAAGAGGCAGGACATCTTTCAAATCCAGCAGGTTGGTTCTCATATCTTGAGATAGGTCGATAGAGGCAATCCTGTAATGGATTACTATTGTCCTGTTCCGGATGACCCCGCAGGACTGCTGGTGGTGTCCTTCGATGGTCAATGCCAAGGCTGTGCTCTGGGTCAGGGCCACTTGTTGCTGCTGGGCATTGCTCTGCACAACGGTTCCATATAAAAGTCAATAGATGATATTTGAAGAAGAGCCCTTCTATAGAATTTAATTTTTTTCCCTATAATTCTTTAAATAGGTCTGATTATAGTTGATTTAGAATTAGTTAAGTCGAATTAAGAATTTTAAAAAATAGTGATTGTCTTCTTACAGTGCTTGTTATTGAGGATAGATGCAAAACTAGGCAAGTGGTAACACATTAAATGGCGTACCACTAGAAATGTCGACATGTTAAATTTGTGTAAATTTTACCCGGTATTTTCCAAACTGATTTTGAAAGCATACGTATAAGGCTGCCGTTAAATAAATTAGGCATAATCAACTGTTTTTCAATTTTTCTTACGAGTTGATGTTATGTTGTGTTAATGCACGGATTAAGTATTCATAGTCACAATACTTTTTGAAACTAATAAGATTTAAGCTAAGGTTTACACTTATTCCTTAAACGTTCTGTGTTGGGGTAAGTATATAAAAAAGGGGCAATATGGACCATACCCTCCCCATTTAATTGTTTAATCTAATGTTTTTTCTTAATTTAAATAAGTAAAATTAGTTTAAAATAATGGAAAAAAAAACGCCCCCACAATTTCTTAAAACTTCCGAAATTTCAGATTTATTATTCCCTTAAGCTATGCAACGTTATGATCTCCTTTTACTCACTTGAGTTCATAACTCAGTGAATTTTTAACCGATTTAAATCAATTTTTTTTTAAATTTATTTATTTAATGTGATTTACAACTGTACAAGTAATAAATACAATAAGTAAATATGTTGTATGTTTCATTTACACTTGAAAATTTTGGGAAGG
>NW_027116688.1:540484-541701 GCF_000696795.3 Halyomorpha halys | reverse complement strand
AAAGTCCCCACAATTCTTAAAACTTTCGAAATTTCAGATTTATTATTCCATTAAGCTGTTAACGTTATATTCTCCTTTTACTCACTTGAGTTCATAACTGAGTGAATTTTTAATCGATTTAAATACATTTATTTAATGTGATTTAAAACTGTACAAGTAATAAATACAATAAGTAAATATGTTGTATGTTTCATTTACACTTGAAAATCTTGGGAAGGAACCGCCCGTTGGTGGTACTTCAAGCATTAATTTAAATTAGAAGCTCCCGTGGCCATCTGCTTTTCAGACGCAGATGGTAAGGTCTTTGTGGATGAGTTTGTTGTTACGTAGTAAGGAGCATCAAGGATTTTACTTAGGATTTTGGATTGTAAGGATTGGATACGACAGGGATTTGATGGCTTGGTAGTGTATACTAATTTTTTGTATTGAATGGGAAGTTTAGAGCGTTTGTCAAGTAAGTGTTGTAGCAATCGGAATCTACGAGCAGTTTTTTGTCGTTTCAGACTTGTGTGTGGATTCCAAGGAAGTCTCTTGTCAAGATGGAGTCCTTAGTATCGAATCTATTCAACAGAGGTTAGTGGAGTGCAGAAAGGATACTGCAGGACAGGAGGGTAGAGGTTTACGACGGAGGGTGATCTGATGAGATTTGTCAGGATTTATTTTGATTCTCCAGTTTTGACACCATTCTTCAATAGATGTTATGTGTGTCTGTAGTGTTTGTGATGCATTAGTTGGGTCGTTGTTTACAGACAGTGTACTTGTGTCATCAGCGTATGTTGTTAGGACTGTGTTAGGGTGGGTTGGGTTGTGAGCTGTATAAACCGTATAAAGAATGGAACCTAAGATACTACCTTGAGGAACACCGGCGGACTGAGAAAAGAGTGATTAATAGGCTATTTTATGATTTACTTTAAAGGTTCTATCAGAGAGGTAGGAGCGGATTATAAGGAAATATGTAGGGGGTAAGGATTTACGTAGTTTATAGAGCAGACCTGGGTGCCTCAATCAAAAGCTTTTTCTATATCGAGGAAGACTCCCGTGCAGTACATTCCGCGCTCTGATGTGGAAGATATGACATCAACCACTCGATTACTCTGTTGTATGGTAGAATGGGATGTTCTAAATCCAAACTGGTGGTCAGAAATAACATGATATGAGTCAAGGATTGGATAGAGGCGTTTTAATAAGAGTTTTTCTAGGATTTTGCCCATAATGGG
>NW_027116688.1:534744-535594 GCF_000696795.3 Halyomorpha halys | reverse complement strand
AAGTATCGAATCTGTTCAACAGGCGTTAGCGGAGTATTTAGAAAGGATACTGTAGGACAGGAGGGTAGAGGTTTACGACAGAGAGTAAAGGTGATTCTTTTGATTTATATTGATTCTCCAAAGGAATAGGACGGTAGGAATATGGATATTCAAGTGGCTGGAGGGTTTGGGAAACCTGTTTATTATAGACATTTTCCAAGGGTCGAGGAAATAGTTGGATCAGAGTGTAGCATTGTAGATATAGGTAAGGAATAGAATGGCTTTACGAGGGAGCTGTTTCAGAATGTGTGCTGTGTAAGATCGTGGCCAGGACCTTTTTTAGAAGGTAATTGGTGGATGATGTTCATTATTTCTGAGGGATGAAAGGCATTTGTAGGAAGGGTCATTTGGAGGGGAATTGTAATCTCTGCTTCAACATGTTCAAGATGGGTTGGATTAAGGATATCAGGAGGGGGGTTAAAAGTTTTGAAGAGGTGTTCGCCTAAATCAATTTAATCGGGTTCGAAATTTAGGGAGAACAGATTTAATTTTAAGCCCTAAAATTCGTTGAACCTAGAGACAATAAGAAGGAGAATCATTTAATGTCTTACTCCATTTCTTTGGGGTAATTGAGCATATGCGACTATATTGGTACTTAATTTGTTTTTCACTACAAAATGAACAATGGCGATAACGTTTATTGGAAAGGTTTCAAATTCACTCTACTGCTTGTACATCTAGTGAAAGTACTCTGCTAGCTTCGTGTCAAGAGGTGTTTCCACCCTGACGGTGTTACTCATAGTGACTTTACGTTTGTCATGTATGCGCAGATAGTTAATATTACTATCAAAAATCAAGAAAATACTGATAG
>NW_027116688.1:531725-532398 GCF_000696795.3 Halyomorpha halys | reverse complement strand
ATAGTAAATAGTCTTCTGTACAGTATCGAAGGTCATCGTAGGAGATTGTAGGTGCGTTTATATTTTTGTCATAATTCTTAACTTTTTGAGGGCTTTGGGACTATCTTTATAAGACGTATAAGGGGACATAAGACATCACCGAAGCGCTTAAAACCTTGTTCTAAGTATTATGAAACGCATCAAAACAGATACACAAGCTTTTAATTCACGTTTATAAATCCTGCAGTAGTCCCCTTTGGATCAAATCAGGAAGTGGTCTCTTTCAAAACCAAGTGAAACCAAAAAGGCCACGTCCATGGAGATAAGGTTTACGTTGAGGTTATTAGGAATATACCCCAGGGTAATCTAAACTGAAACAGAAGGCAGCCAGTGATATGCTTATACTTTTCCCCTAGTCTTCTGCCACGCCCCTGGTCAATCATAAGACTTGTCTTTTTGCCTTCACTTTTCATACCAGCATACCCAGGGTATACTCCTTCCTCCATGGATCAAATAAACTGAAATTCGGGATGTAGAGTAGCTTTTTAGACAGAAAAATATCATAAAAGTAAGGGCAGACTATATATAGGTTTAGTTCTTGCTGTGGGAGATAATTATTTACTCTATAATATCGGCCGTAGATGGAGTCGGAAGACTACCGTAGAGACCTTTAGTTCGGTAGAAAACCCTAGTG
>NW_027116688.1:523553-531675 GCF_000696795.3 Halyomorpha halys | reverse complement strand
GGAGGGGGGTTAAAAGTTTTGAAGAGGTGTTCGCCTAAATCAATTTAATCGTGTTCGAAATTTAGGGAGAACAGATTTAATTTTAAGCACTAAAATTCGTTGAACCTAGAGACAATAAGAAGGAGAATCATTTAACGTCTTACTCCATTTCTTTGGGGTAATTGAGCATATGCGACTATATTGGTACTTAATTTGTTTTTCACTACAAAATGAACAATGGCGATGACGTTTATTGGAAAGGTTTCAAATTTACTTTTGGAGACTCAATTGTTAACTTTAATCTTTTGAAGAGTTGAGGATTTTCATTTTCATTTTGAACTGTTGATCTAACGCCCTGTCGTTGATGTCATATTTCTTCAAATTGTCCTTATTGCAGGCTAATTGCCCATGTCAAATAAATTTATAATTTCAATACAAAAACTGTTCCACAAAAATTGTTTTTCTTTAACTTCATTAAAATATGAGGCAATTAGCTTGCAAAAAAGACAATTTAAATAATTATGAAATCAATGATTAAGGATTTCTTCTTGAGAATGGCCCAATGGTCGAAACGTTGGAGGTATTTAAAATAAATAATTTAGAGAAAAAGTGGATCATTGAAGTATGTGTTAATAATAAAATGAAACACTCTCAAACAATCTATGTATTAAATCAGTAAACTAATGAAATGCTAAGTTTTTTTCAATTTTTAATTAATCCTGAAAGACATACCCCCATGTTTCATGTCAAAGTATGCAGTATGCCGAAGGTAGATCGGTCTTTGCAAGATACTAACTGACTCCTTTCACTAATCTTCAACTTTGGTTTTTAATAGCTAAATCCTCTCTAAAAGTCTTCAGCATCTTGAAGCTTGATGGACGAGACAAGACGGGTATAAGACATGGAGAACGGTCCCAGAGATAAGATAGTGTGAGAGTGAAGCCGTTGTATTATTCATGTGGCACTGGTTCGGTGGCTGATACACTATCGATATATATACTATCGAGTGTCACTCAGAAAATCAATGCACTTACTTCGATGTATGCCACTCCTTTCTCTGTCTCGATTCCATTATTAATGGTCAGTTCTCGGTGTCTTTTTATTTCAACAAACAAGAATAATATAAGTTTCATATGTTTCCATTTCGACTAATATTGAAATATCCAACATTCTCTAAGGAATAGTTTCTCGTCTCGAACCACAATGAATAGTTATAAAATTAAAAATAACCTAAACAACTGTTTTTCTTAAAACGCAGTAGGTGTTTGAGAAGAGAAACTATGTTCCTTTTATTATTATTTTTTACTCAATTAAAACACTAATGTGAAATATTTATATAAAGAAAGTTTTTTTTAAGTATAAAAAATAGTTTCTAAAAGATAAAAATCTTCATTATATTCCAATTTTTTTTTTTACTGAACATGAAATAAAAGAAATTATTTAAATTTCTTTGCTATATATATAAAAAAAAATTATATATCAAATTACTTAAGCACACTTTACTAAAATTAATTCTGAATTAAATAAATATATATCAAATTACTTAAGCACACTTTACTAAAGTTAATTACCTAATTAGATAGATGGTTTTCTTTTTTATTACGATACTCTTCAGCCTTTCCTTCTATTATTTTTGGAGTTACGATTTCATCTTGCGAGATTGTGGTATGTCGTACATCTACAAACATCAAAAAGAACAGCTTAATGATTCTAAGGCTTAAACCAAAATTAACGGAGATTCACGTTTTGATAGCACAGACCCAACACGTCGCAATGATCCTCAACCTTTCCGTCCAGCGCATACGATTGCCAGATTACGATTTAGCAGGGGATCGACCATCATAGCAACCAGAAGGGTATCAGGTGTAGGAAACTCCCACCACCAGTGGCGGTGCGAGAATATCGCATATATTATATTATACAGATACTCCAGAATAAGCCCACGACCATCATAGGACTATACAGGAGTCCTACGTCATCTCTAGTGAAATGTTCTTAGCTCATAAACGAATGTTCCAAATGTACAAACCATTCGGCAGTGGGTGATCTGAACGTACGCGCGCGGTTTGGAACAATATTGTAAACAAATAAACTGGAAAATTTATTTAAAAGCTGTCCAAAAATCCACATCTTCTGACATAGGAAAGTGTTGAAAGTCGATGTCCGGCTTACGAGGCTATCTCGTCGATGAGTTGCACTAAACATCATTACATAGGACTATAAACCTGTTCTTTACCTGATCGTCGACGAATTACCGGCTCCACCACCGACTAAATATAAGTATCAAGAAGCCAACTGGAATCTCTGCAAAGCACAGCTATAATGCGAACTCTCTACAGTACCGGCCCTCCGCAAGACAATCGAAGTTGACGCCTACCTGGAGTACTTAACAGCGCCTATCAGACAGGCCATCGTTTCTGCCATACCGTAGTTCAGGTCACTTCTGCCAGCTCTGCGTATCCCATCGGATGACATTCTCCAACTTATAACTTGGCATAAGAAGTGTAAGAATTAATGGTGTAGAACCAGAGATCAGGAGGTAAAGTCCTAGACAGTAATAAGAAGTTATGGGCTACGCATGGTGACAACAGAACATTCTGGTAAAACTACAGCGAGAAGTAAGACAGAAGACAAAGAAGAACGAGACAACAACGATGATCTCAATAGTCTGCTATATAATATAACGCACTACAGGACAACGAATTTACAGAACAGCTCCATAATTTATTGTATTATAATTAGTTGTAAGTATCGTAATTAAAACGCAAATATTCATAGAAGCCACAAGAAGCTAATTAAAAATAATAACTTTACATTTATATAGTTATTTTTTTTTTCCAAGGCCAAGTAAATAGACAAAAAAATAAGTATACAATTTTCTTTTAGGTTCTACATTAAAATAATAATCACATAATAACCCATTGCTTTCGTTTTATCATTGTTAACCAATACAAGTGCAACAAAATTTATATGTATAAAAAACGAGTAAAGTTTTTTAGTATATATCCTATGAATATTAATACAAACTTAATGAAGAATTTCGTGTCAATAATTTCCCAACAGATGGTCAGTGGACGATGATAACTTTGAAAATATTTTTTCTAATTTCATAAGGAATAAAATTTAAAACATTTTTTCTAATTTCATAAGGAATAAAATTTAAAATATTTTTAAAAAAACGTAATATGTTAATAAATCTATATTCTTATATTGGAGAATTTTATATAAAATTCTTATTTTGGAGTAATTGTTAAACAGGTTTTTTCCGTTTTGATAAACCGTTTTGTTATTCGTAATTACAATTACTTGTAATTGTATTATAATTACTTGAAATTCTAGGAAGAAAATAACAATTATATAAGAAATTACTTGGTAATTGCAATTACTTTGGCCTAACTTGTGATTGTGGTCCAACAATAACCATTACAGTAATTCGTATTTATTTTACCATTATTTAATGTTTACATTGTTAATTGAGAATAACTGTACAGAGGTATGCTGATTGATTGGTCCTCAAGCCTCATTTGGAGCGCTGACCAATTAGAAGACTCGGCTGACCAGAGAAGGACCAATGGTGGGTGATAAATGGTCCACTGTATGTGTTCACGGTAGAACCCCAGGTCAGAAAGGTGTTGCCGTTTAGAACCGCCTTTTTTTCCTGAATTGTTTTCAACAATACAAAGTGCCCCGACCTGCTCGAAATATTTTTTGTTCTAAAAAAACAAAACAAATGTAGTCCTGATTTCATGGGTAAGATGGTTTTTTTTATCCATGACTAAAAATTCAGCTCCCGTCTTACCCTTTTTGACTCTTATTACTAATTGATGACTAGGAACATGGACAATAAAACTATTCAACAATATGGAATGTAGCATACTTTCATCTAACAGTCGGTTTTACAAATTATCAGTTTTGAATTACTCAGACAACGAATCAACTTAAACAACGAATTGTACCCAAGCTGTATATTTCTTTCACTGGGTTTTTTTTTTTTTAAGTTTAATTATTTCCAGTGAAAAGTTTTGGTCTCAAAAAATGTACTATTACCAACCCAATTGGCATACAAATTATTAACCTTCTAATTCAATTCGAAGCGGGTAGACTTAAATGCCAAAGACTTAAAACCGTACATGACTAAATTTTGAAATTCGCTCCCTTCCCCCCCCCCCATCTTCACGATGTATTTCTACCCAGAGAACAACGCTAAATTTCAGCTTATTTGATCCAAGGGTTTGCTGGAAGATTTTTAAATATTAAATTATTCACAACAAGCCGGAAACCCGAGCACGTTTCCTGCATTTCCATCTAATGTGAGCTACACCACTTTGATTATTGTGATAAGAAAAATGTTATTTAATGGTATGTGCATTTATAAATAAATTCCCTGAAGCAGAAATTATGAAAAGTATATAATTTTTTTGTTTTCCAAGAAATAGTAAATAGTCTTCTGTACAGTATCGAAGGTCATCGTAGGAGATTGTAGGTGCGTTTATATTTTTGTCATAATTCTTAACTTTTTGAGGGCTTTGGGACTATCTTTATAAGACGTATAAGGGGACATAAGACATCACCGAAGCGCTTAAAACCTTGTTCTAAGTATTATGAAACGCATCAAAACAGATACACACGCTTTTAATTCACGTTTATAAATCCTGCAGTAGTCCCCTTTGGATCAAATCAGGAAGTGGTCTCTTTCAAAACCAAGTGAAGCCAAAAAGGCCTCGTCCATGGAGATAAGGTTTACGTTGAGGTTATTAGGAATATACCCCAGGGTAATCTAAACTGAAACAGAAGGCAGCCAGTGATATGCTTATACTTTTCCCCTAGTCTTCTGCCACGCCCCTGGTCAATCATAAGACTTGTCTTTTTGCCTTCACTTTTCATACCAGCATACCCAGGGTATACTCCTTCCTCCATGGATCAAATAAACTGAAATTCGGGATGTAGAGTAGCTTTTTAGACAGAAAAATATCATAAAAGTAAGGGCAGACTATATATGGGTTTAGTTCTTGCTGTGGGAGATAATTATTTACTCTATAATATCGGCCGTAGATGGAGTCGGAAGACTACCGTAGAGACCTTTAGTTCGGTAGAAAACCCTAGTGATGGATGGTTACACTTAACCGGAATATCCTGACCAGATCAACCCCTTGTACAACCGTTGTTCAAGAAACAGTAGATTGTTATCAAGTTCTGAATCCAAGATCATTTATGAGTTTTAAGAGTGGCAGGTTTGTTTATTATAGTAATTATAATTTATGAGATGTTAGTTGGGGTTCAGAAACAATCATGTTAAATGCCACAAATTTAATACCTTGTTTTTAGTTTTATTCGTATAGGTTTTATTTAACCTTTTCGGCTATTTTAAAAATGTTAAAGCTGAGATACTATCAAGGCCCTTGTAATGCCATGATTATCATGGGACGAGGCCGCACATCTTTCCCTCCTCAAATGTCCTCGAAGAAAATCTTCTAAGGCTCATACGAAGGCAATCGAAGACCAGTCACTTGTTGCGTGTTTTATTTCGTACCTCCAATCAGTATTATCTAGATTTTTCCAATTGTCAACTATACCCCGATAATGGATTTCTAATAAAAACTAAAAATTTTATCTTATTTCATGTGAATCTGAAATTTATCAAAGTTCTTCTACGTGTATCTCATTATTTTTTAGTGCTAGTTTTGGAGAGGGGCAAAGATAAGATTGCATATTGGGTTACGATGTAATTGTTCAGCTTGATATTGACCGTGAAGGTGGTCACCGTTACTTTGCAATTACATAGCAAATTGTCATATTTCCTTGCTCCCTTAAGCTGCTACAGACATCGAGTAAGTCATCTATGGTTGTCTTTTTGACCCGCAGTTTGAACTGTTTATCCCCAATGTTAATAACCAAAACAGTTACTTAAGCTATGATTTTACAATACAATTTATTCTACAGAAAACAGAAAAGGGTTAGTGTGAGAAACAATGAAGAGAGTCCTATATTTTTTTTTTTAAATCTTTGTAGAATATGGTTAGCGATATATATGCACTGTGTTAATGTGAACTAAGCAATATCTTCTAAAATCAAATCAAGCTTCTAGTATTGATACAAAAATCAAAGGATGAATCCACGTGTGAGACGCGAGCGGACGATTTCCTTTCTCTCTCATTAGAAGTGAAAAATAAATATTTATTTGGAATACATTATCATCTATATAGTTAATGTTCCAAGGGAGTAACACATAATGCAATTACTACAAGAGGTTCTGTGGTTATGCGCGGAATCAGTATTAGAAATTAAAAAACATTCCCACAAAACAGATTACTCTGGTAAAAGAATTTATTGTTTTTAATTTCCCAGGTGGAGGTTTCGTATTCACTTGAAATACAGGGGCTCATCACCCATCCTGATAAATTTTTTTGAAACTACCAACGTTAATGGTACTTCAATATCATTTTCAAAGCGAGTTGACAACGGTGTGATTTATAGGCATGCTATTAGATCGCTGAGGTTCCAAAATTAGAGAATATATAAAAACGAAACGATCCTGTCCACAGAACGAGGCAGACTGACGTGGCAGTGGCAGACGGAGAAGTGGGGATTGAAGCGGAGCCCTGATTGGCCCCCTGGGTCTAGTGGGCGGGGCCTGTAGCGGTCCAGCCCATCCTCTGTCGGCTGCGAGGTAACATCATCTCCTTCAGGACCGCCATTTTGTAGCGTTATGTATCCAGGAACTTTTTCTTATCCAGCCCTGGAGGACCACATTTTCGAGTTTAGATATTAGTTCGAAATGAACAGTTATGATTGAGTTTGATATACAACAATTTAAGGCAGGGTTAATATGTTATTAATTGAAATGTCGAGTTGATCATTGTTTATCTTGCTCATTTTAAGATGAACAAATTAGTTTGCAAGACTGCTTTCATTAAACAATTGACTCGATCTCCAAGTTCCTTCCTCCTACCTCTTTGCCCAGTACCGCTAAATTTATGCTAATGTTTAGCAGGAGAGAGCGTTGCAATTAGATCTACATGCGGTTCCAGTTCAAGACTCTCCCATTATACCCGTTGGCAGATAAATTACTTTTGAGATATTGTTAATTAATATTCAATTCATGTTTCGTATAATGCGCCTAAGTTAATAATAGAACACTACTATTCGTACCAAATGGTTTAAAAAACGAAATTTTTCTATGGTCCTTTATGAGTTGCAGTTACGCAAGTTGTATCTAGTAACCAATGCGGTAAGTACATCCTTTCCTATCCGTTGAGACTACGTTGTAACACAATGCCTTACTGGAATGTAATTATTTCCACGCATAGTGTGTATTTTAATCCTCAATTAATAAATTGAGAGAAAAAAAAATAGTCAGTTAATAGCTGAAAAGAAAGGACAAAAGTCAAATTAAACTATATTAAATTAAAGAAATAAAATTCAGTATAAATCCAAAATAGTAAAAACGAATTTTTAACAATTTAATTGAAATTATCTATTCTTCGTCATTAAATATTTCACAGCGTTCCTTTAATGAACTATTCCAGCTCACAATGGGTGGTTATGCGCCACTTCGAATAATACTAGACAAGTGTCCAAGAGTTCTTGCCAATGCGTCCTAGAAGCCGAGAAAAAAATAGTTTACATGATTTTAGAAATTTTATATATTATCGTATACCGCCTATGCTCTGCAAGCATTTAATGATAATTATGTATCAATCGATTTATTTCTTATAGAATAAGAACAAAGATTTGTTCATTGCATTAAACGAGTTCTAGTGTATAAAAAAATATTAAATTATTAATCACTACCAGTAAAGCAGACCAAACTAATTTTACATACAAATTTTTAACCTTCTAATTCAATTCGGAGCGGGTAGACTTAAATGCCCAAGACTTAAAACCGTACATGACTAAATTTTGAAATTCGCTCCCTCCTCCCCCCCATCTTCACGATGTATTTCTACCCAGAGAATAACGCTAAATTTCAGCTTATTTGATCCAAGGGTTTGGTGGAAGATTTTTAAATATTAAATTACTCACAACAAGCCGGAAACCCGAGCACGTTCCCTGCATTTCCATCTAATGTGAGCTACACCACTCTGATTATTGTGATAAGAAAAATGTTATTTAATGGTATGTGCATTTATAAATAAATTCCCTG
>NW_027116688.1:519804-523503 GCF_000696795.3 Halyomorpha halys | reverse complement strand
TTTGCTAGGTGAGTCAGGCTAAATTATATAAGTACTGTACTCTTGTATTGGCATATGGGGATAATAATATATTATTCGATTTGTTTTCGGAAATAGCATAACAAAAAAATATTGTCAACTGTATTAAATGAGTAAAAATAGGTCCTGGATCACAAAAACAAAAAATCGGTTCCCATTGTATAGTAGTTTTTTGTTTTTTTAAACTATTCAGATTCGTTTTTTGTGTTCTTAAAAATCCTTGAAAAAGAATTTTCTTAAAAAATCAGAATATTTTCCTGGCCCACTTTGAAACGTCAGTCAGTCTGAATATTTTCAAGAATGTATTCACATATACACAGCCATTTCTGCCAAATATATTTTGTCAGAAACGTACAAGTAAAATTTTTTTTGTTATGAAAATTAGTATTTGGCTTCTAATATCACCTGTCTAATATTTACCGACTTTTATCATAAAAGTTTCATTGAAATCATCGATCCTATGTGCATCGCTTCCCCTTGTCAGCGACTATTTATTATTGGTAAATGAATAATCATAAGATAATAATTTTTATAAATTCTTCATTTATACTCAAATTATATAGCATAAATTTCTAAAGAAAAATTGTAAGGAGATATAAGAAACATCATAGGTTAGGTTCTGGTTGTAGTTAATACTATCGTCTATAATAGACTTTAGTATTAGGATACTTTAGAGGCACAATTAACCTCTACAAAGTGATAACTTGACCCTTCAATGTGTTTTAGTAAAAACACTAGTTCAATCGCCAGTTTATAATTAGTGATAAATTACTCTAAGACATTATAAAATCCTGACTTATACTAATTTAACCATATCCCTTAGATAGTTTTTATAATCTACTCTGAAATAAAATATTTAAAAGATTCTGAACTGTTGGCTTTTGAGGGATAGAAAATAAATAACTTTCTTATTTATAAGATTTAGTCATTTAATTAATAATATCATAAAGATTATGGAAAAATGTTTTAAACGACATTAGGGCCATTTTTTAAAGATAAATTTATATAATAATAAAAACAAACACATTTTTATTTAATTAGAGTGCTACCAATGGGTAGTTTCTCTACACGCCTGTAACACTTCAATTTAACTTAGATCAGATTTACTAAATGTATTATAATGTACAGTTGTAAATAGCAATAAATAAATATTAAAAAAAAAATTATCTTGTTCATATGAACCCAACATTCCCGTAACGTTTCGGCCATTTCTTTTGAATTTTCCATTTAACTATTTTTCTTTTCATAATAGAAGTGATGTGTCTTCGGTGCAGGAGTGCGACATATGTTTCATTAAAGTGTTATAATTTATTACAATATTTAGATTTCCATTTATCATGAGGGTTTTTAAAGGTTTTCTTCTAAAAAATATTCTTTCCTTTATACTGTATTCTTTCAAGCATTTTTGAGCAATTTGCACCCATGGAATTTCATGTTTCTGTATTTTTCCATGATTTCATTCTGTAATTTCCGATTCTCGTTTAAGGTAATACAAATCTTCCAAAAATAATAATAAATAGTGTAAATTATAAAAAATGAGGGTTGTAACAATTTCATTATTAGCTCTACGATAATGAAGAAGAAAAATATTAGGAATACAATATTTTATCGGGAGTTTTAAAAATGTCCTCCTGTTTTAATCTTCTATTGTTTGTGGTTCGTTTTATTGTATATAAGAATTTATTGTTAGAAAAACTACGCACACAGTTTTTGAACAAGAAACAATATAGAAAAAAAATAAAACGTTAATTTTAATAGTTTAATTGTTATCTTCCTACAATACCAATGTTATGTCCCACTTTGCAGGGCTTCGTCAGGGCAGTCTGATTGTAGTAAAAAGAAGAACTGAAACATTGGTTAACAATAAATAGTTTTCTTTTACTATTTTAATACCTTTATTAACCGCTACCCAGAATATCTTTCTACAATCTTATTCATACGATCAACTATCTTCTTCCAATTTTAATACTTTAAAACAGAGAAGATACGTGTTAAGCCAAATCAAAGTATTAAGAATAAATTTAAACAAAATTAAGATGGAATTAATCTCAATACATCTGTAGAAATTCATATATCATTAAGGAACATATCCTGCTGTAACGCGAGGATGCAAGACAATATTGTATGTAGAATAGACAACATACTGGAATTAGTACTTATTGACGGTTAAACTTTTTCCATTCTACGATATTTGCAAAAATAAATTAATAACATATCACAAAACTTATAGAGATATAATAAATTCACTAGAAAGATATAGATTTTGTGTTATTTGGAATAAAATGTTGCAGGTATGTAGAGGTAGTTTTAAAGGTGTGAAGTTCCAAAAATGAGTGAAAATGATACGTTTTTCGGGAATAAAATAAACTTAAAAATAAAATAAACTCTAATATTTACTTTTTGATGTATCTCTTGTACAATCTAGGAAAAAATTAAATTTTTTTCTAACAGAAAATAACGCACAATTTTTTCTTTACTTGAAAGAACTGGAAACTTAATTTGTTTTAACTTCAGGAAATTCCGTAATTCCCCTTTCCCTTACCTTGGCAGGATCATTTTGAATTCTGTCTCTTAAATGTGCTTAGTTTTCATTAGAATAATAAAAAAATTGGGTGAAATAGCTCCTTTTTTCCCCTCTTGGACTCTTAGACAAGGAGTTGTGACCTCTGTAGTGTCCTCACCACTAAAAGAGAAGTTTGTTGGAACACTAAGTGTGAGCCCTAAGCGACTAGCCGTAGAGACTGTTGAAGAACATATGCTCCCCTAACGGCCGTCAACAGGTGGACAGGTGCGTGCCCGGGTTTAAAACACCGCCAGCTCTTTAACCATCCGTTGGAGCGCTTCCTAACTTCCTCCCGCTAATCCTGTTCCTCAAGGTTACCTCGGTCAAGGGATCTTTCAGTACAATCTCAGTCTGATATATCGTTATATGTATATATATAGTTTGGTCACTCAGTAGGCGATGACGTGGTGGTCTGAGCAAGGTCAAATTAACTGATAGTAGATAAGCTGACTTTTACCTGTCCAAGGTTATTGTGTTTGTTACTCCAGTCGATCGTTACCGTATATAGTTAATATATATTTTATAATAAAAGTATGTAAAAGAATATAATTTTAGAGAGTCATTGAATTTTTTTATTTATTATAAACAACTTCATCCTATTATTTTAAATGAAATTCATTTTTTACTGTCTTCAACTAATCAAAAATATTAAGGAAAAACCCTTTTGAATCACATTATTTTCACTTTTTCAATGTAAAATTAGTATTTGTCACTTTCTTCTTCACTCCAATCACAATATTAATTTGAAAATATACAATTCTTGGAAGTATTCGTAATAATTAATTTCCAGTATTTTTCTACTGAAGAAATTTTTTCCCTCGGAGCTTTTATGTTTACAATATGTAATTCAATGTTTTAAAAATTATATTTATTTAATTAATTAAATTAATGCAATTTCTTAATTTACCTTTCTTGTAATATACCTTTCATCAACTTATTAATAATTAATTATTGGAGAAATTTGTCGGGGGGTGTGGTCAGCAAAGAACAACACAAATAAACAAAACCATATTTATTTATTTTATGCCAACGTTTCGGCGAGTTGCAGGCCTACCTTCTACGCCATAACAATTAATTAATTCATTAATTGTTTTCATACAAAATAATAATTAATGACT
>NW_027116688.1:499906-515609 GCF_000696795.3 Halyomorpha halys | reverse complement strand
AAATAAATATGGTTTTGTTTATTTATGTTGTTCTTTGCTGACCGCACCCCCGACAAACTTCTCCAATCATTAATATACGGTCAACTATCTACACCTCATTACAATTTTAAACAATCTTTTATTGTTATAATATATATTATAGTTATAATATCTAGATTAAACGACATAAAAAGTTGATTTAGATATTTTAAGTTTAACCTTTACCTTTGTTGCCTTTTGTTTTTGATTAAATAACATCCTGAAATTTAGCAGGTTGAAAACTTTGTCAAAAAATAGATTTTTTTGGCTATTGCAAAATACCTGATTCTTGTTCATATGAACCCAACATTCATGTAACGTTTCGGCCATTTCTTTTGAATTTTCCATTTAACTATTTTTCTTTTCATAATAGAAGTGATGTGTCTTCGGTGCAGGAGTGCGACATATGTTTCATTCAAGTTTTATAATTTATTACAATATTTAGATTTCCATTTATCATGATGGTTTCTAAAGGTTTTCTTCTAAAAAATATTCTTTCCTTTATACTGTATTCTTTCAAGCATTTTTAAACAAGAAAGAATATAGAAAAAAAATAAAACATTAATTTTAATAGTTTAATTGTAGGAAGATAGTCTGGGTGGCGGTCAGTAAAGTTATCAAAATAGTAAAAGAAAACTATTTATTGTTAACCAATGTTATGTCCCAATTTGCAGGGCTTCTTTTTTTGTTATGAAAATTAGTATTTGGCTTCTAATATCACCTGTCTAATATTTACCGACTTTTATCATAAAAGTTTCATTGAAATCATCGATCCTATGTGCATCGCTTCCCCTTGTCAGCGACTATTTATTATATTGAAATGAGGTTTGGTTAGTTAGTTTTAATCAGTTAGTTCCAATGCTAGATATTAGAATATTAGATCTATTTTTTAGTGGTACACACTTAGTTCTGTCGTGATAGTAGACTATTTGTTGCTAACTTGCAACAATGTATGTTATATAAGTGATGTCAGTTATATAATACATAGATATAAAATATTTGATAACATTCATTATCTATTATCAGTGGTGAAACAGTTCCATATTCCCTCAGGAAGATAGCGACATGTTTTCGACAGAGATAGAGATTGCTTCAATCTTATTTTAGACATGAAGTTGGGAACAATAACGAGTTGCGATTGGAGACATGAAATAAACCACAGCTGCAAGTGTCGAGTAGAAACTGAAAATACACTAAATCGATTTTCCGCAAGACTGGAAAGGTTTCCTCAGCAACAATATGGCGCTGGGAGAATAACGACAGGTTGGCCAAACTCTGGACCCAATTGGGGTCGATTCGCCCAGATCCTAGCACAAATTTTTGTAGGTTATTACTTGATATCGGACGATCAGGAGGAGGGATGTGAGTCGTGTTATATGGTGATAATTAAACAATAATAAAATCACAATAAAATTTTGTAATAAAAGTATATTTTTGATTTTGTAGTGAAGATGGCTCCTGTAATTCGAATGAATTCTTGCCAATGAGGGTTTCCAAGAAGTTGGAAACGCAGGGAGCAGTTAACGCAGTCACCACGAGGTAGCGCTTCAACCAGCACTCAGGTCAAGGTATCCATTAACGATATAAATATTTTTTTTAAAAATGTTTATTTAATATTATAAAACAAAACAATCTATTAATGATTAGAACTGTCAGCTCTAAGCTTTATCCATCCACATTCTAACAAGATAAGAGATAATATCGTGCAAAATGTTCTTTTTGGATTTATTATTCCAATCACTTTAGTCAAAATCACTTTAACCCTGGTATGGCTTCTTCTCTCTTGGATTAACGTCTTTTATCGAGAGAGATATGCTATAGGACTACACAGACAGTAGTAAAATAGGTAAAAAAATAATAATATTTGTTTGTACTTATTATCTAATAATAAATACAAAAAATTGTGTACCCTTAGCCACAAAAAAATAATCATGGACAATATTTCTTTGTATGAGTGAAATTGGTGGAGAATTATATGTTAAAAGATTTAAAGTTTAATTTTAATAACTTTTTTTTTGTTTTTCCACTGTCTAGTTATTTCTGGCAGGGAGGAGTTATCTACAGGTTAGCACCTTATTTTAACTACGGTGGGAGGGTCAAGTATTCATTTCTTGGGAACACCACGAAATAAAATTCAATCTCCCGCACCGGGAGCATAGGTATATGCCTTAACTCCCTCGGCTGCATAATTATATATATATAGTTATTTTTAATTACTTTACGAATAAAAATAATTACATTTTATGATTCCAAAGGCTTAATGCGACTTGTGATATTTATATCGTTTCATTGATATCAAAGTTAATGAGGAATACCTAAAAATGCATCTGCCATTCATGAGAAGAAATAAAATTAAATATTAAAATAATGAGTCTAAAATAAAGTGAGTGTTTTTTTTTTAAAGAGGAAACTGGCTCAGAGTAATTTTAATTTTTGTGAATTTGAGTGGAAAGATGAGCTAATGTAGAACCCCGCCTTATCGGTTCCTCTGACTAACCGGCTGCATAAAAAAACGAAAAACAACCGATTTCGGTAGATTAAAATAACTGATTTTTGGTATAATATTGGAATCTTGATAGATCGTTTGTAGACTTTAATTTAAAAAAATAAATAAATTGTTTTGGATAACCTGGATATTACATTTTAATTTCTTTAATATATGAATTAAATTAATATAAAATATTGAGTACAAAATAAAATTAAGTGATGTCTAAAAAAAAAACTTTAAAAGAAAGTAATAAATTAATTGTGATTTTTGGATATAGACAAAACTGAACTACTCTAGAATTCAGCATAACCGGCTGTAAACAGAAAATATAAAAAAACTCTGAGCTCAGTGAAATACAATAAAATTACCGAATTATAGTGTACTATTAAAAATTTGAAGATCGTCTGTAGACATGAATCCTGTATTTAATCATTTGTTTTTAAATTAGTTTAATAGCTTTAATCACATCATATATTAATAAACATACAACCAGCATATTAATTTTTGCATTGTATTTTAATTTTTATCAAAAATTCCAATTAAACTAACATTTTTCATTAACACTCTGCATTAAATGATTCTCCCGCTTAACTGGTCGGTCCAATTAGGTCGGATAAACCAGGTCCTACTGCATATTTAGTTTTTATTTTCCTATAAGATTTAATCAAAATTTAGTTGTGATAGTAGGTCTTAAAGATTAATATAAAAATATTAAAGATTAATAAAAAAATAAAATAAAATGGAAAAAGAACAATAAACATAAAAAGATATCCATAAACGATTATTTTTCTGAATCAGAAGTATAGGTTAAGCTAAAGTTAAAGTATAGGTTAAGTTAAAGCTAAAGAGATACATTCAACAGGTATGCAATCAACAGGTACCTGTAGAACCGATTTGTTCAATCCCCGAGTACACCAAGCTACGACATGTTGGACCGTTCATTTTGTCACCCGACAAGTTGATGAAATAACTCGTAGTTCAACAATCCGTAGAAGGAGAGCGGTAAGGTTGATAGATTGTTAAATGATGATGATTGGCGGAGACTGCACCCCCCTCCCTTACCCCTCACCCCCACCCTACCAAGGGGGGAGGGGGGTCAGGGCCGCCTGCACACTGCACACAGCCGCAGTGACCATGTCCCTTCTCTGTGCTCTGTGATATCAGTAGTGTCTTGTCTTCAGTGTCCCGCTTCTTTTCAACCGCCCAGCCATATCATCAATATCAACAACCGTGGACTCAGGAACCATCAACATTTTCGACGGTAAGTCGCCAAATGTCACGTCAAATCTTTATCCATCACTGTATCTTGTCTTCTTGCACTCTTTATAGTCAAACCTCTTCAAACGTTTCAAGACAAGTCCTCTTCATTGTTCATCGACATTACGATAAAAGTGTAATGAATATACCCAAAATCTAAAATTAACAATTTTTAAAATCCTGTTTAAGTCATCCTGTACATTGCGCGGAATAATCTGTCGTGATACCTTATGTATTAATAATCATATAAAAAATAAAAACACTAATTCATAATAGTTAAAGACTACGATGTAGAAGATAAAGACTAAGACACGGACATACGAGGAAGAACCATCACTAAGTCACTGATAAGAGAAGACAGGACACTCCTAATTGCTGTTGTGGATCCGATTTACAATCCTTTGTATGCTGAAGAGCCTAATGCCTCTCTGACAGATCTAGATCCAGTCACATCTGAATCCCCTGTCTCTTGTTCCATTCTTCTAATCCTTGCTAGGCATTAAAGTCTCCGGGTTATTAAGTGCCTTTCAGCCTTCGTTTCTCAACAGTCATTTAAAAGTACATTTAAATCTGTGTTACATCTTTATTTTTTTCCCCCTTCATTGGCATCTAAGAGCAACACTTAACCAAAATAAAACACCGAAGAATAGCTTCAAAACCATTGTCATAAGATAGATTTAAAAAAAAAAAATCTCTTCTGTTTGTATGTTTGTTCCACTTCGACCATTAAAGTCACCGTAAAATCCGTTAAACAAGAATATAAATTTTAATTCAGTATAATATTTAATATGTATAATCAGAACAATTTTCTTTTCACTCTTTAATCTATTTAGAAAACTATAAAGACAACGTTAAAAAAAAATTATATACTCGATTAGAAACAATTAATATTAAGTAGGTAGTTGTATATTAACCCAAAGTTAATTTTCCGTGAGTTATTAAAAATAAACTTACTATTTTGGGTTTTTATATTAATTTATAAATCAATTTACACTTTTATAAATATTTAAAAATAACAAACGGTAGTTTTATTCTAGAGATAAACTTTGTTTAAAGATCTGCATTTACTATAATCAAGAAATAACGTTGAAACTATGATTTAAACATAATATCCAACATTTAATAATTTTAGCATTAAAATAATAAGTTATTTTAAAATAGCATCTATTTAAAAAATAAATACGTCTAAAAATAATTACTTCTATTCCTCGTCGAAGCGACTTGTTGCTAGTATTGTATTTTTAGCCAATATTAATTTTCATTGGATTAATGAAAGTAAATTTAATTACATTTTACAGTTAGAACGTCAATAGATATATAAATGTAATAAGTAGAAATATTATTGCTAAGACAAAATTCGGAAATTATTTGCTGAAATAGTAGAATTTAAACTTAACCGTTTTTAGTTTTCCAAATAAGGTGTTTGAACTGTAATTTAAACTGAAGTTTAAACAGAAATATTTGCATATTTTTTTTTTAAATGTTAAGTTCAATAAATAGTGTATTTTACAAAATTAAATTATTTCATAAAATTAAATTATTGATCCTATTTAAATTTACATAAAATAATGTAAAAATTGTTTATATCCGTAGGCGATAGTTGAGCAAATGGGGTTCTTATTAGATTAAACTTACTAAACTCTAAACCTCAAATTGGATTTGCTGATAGCTATAACTAGAATTTAAATTTTAAAAAAGTTTGTACTATTTATTTTCCTAAAATTGAGATTTATTAACAACCGTTAATTTATAATAAATTTGTTGGCTATATAAGTTTGCTATTTCAAATTATATTATTCATTTGCTGACGTACTAATACTGAGATTTAAAATTAAATATTTGAAAATTGAATAAACAAATGAAATGTGACTAAGCTAAATAAAAGCTAACCTCGAAATATGTTATTTATGATAAAATAACTAATTATTTCTAAAATCACAAATTCATTAACAATAATTTAATGAAGTGTGTACTAATTTTTTCGAATTAGAACTGGAGTATTTAACCCCTAATGCAATAAAAAGAACAAATGACTTTTAAATCTCAGGACACACTCCTGCACATAACAGACATTGTCATTAAAAATTCTGGCGGGAATAGTACAGTGGTAATGAAAATAAATTTTTTTTGTGTTTTCTTCACTTTTTTGGTTTAGCTTCTTGGTGTGTGTTCCAACTCGTCCAAAATATTTCTTGGTATATGAATATAAACAAATACAATGGATTTCAATATAATTATTAAACAATGTATTAAATTTTCACTAACGCTTATTGAATTGAAACATTCTGATAAATCATTATTCTTATTTATGCTCACACGTCTAGTGATCCATTCCAGCTAAGTTAAGAAAAGTTTACTTGGAATTTTTTTTTTTTAATGATTTAATTGAACGCATCGTGTATAAGGAAAAATGTTTGTTGAAGGTTAGCTAGATTATTTTCAATACAAATGGGCATTCATTAAAGAATTATTCAAATCGCAATAGTTATTAAATTCAGGAAACCGAATTAAGCAGTCATCACATTCCAAATCTTCTGTTTTTAAAAAGTTTAATCGTAGTGAAAACATTTAAAAATTACTGGTTCAAAATTTTTATAGTGGTTTATCATATATTTTATAGGGGTTTATCATTGAAAGCGGTTATTTATAATATATAGAAACAATTGTAAAAAAAAGTTTTTCTTTTACATATCTTGTAATTAAAACGATGTCGTTAAGATATAAGTACTATCAAATAGAGTATTCTAATAATTTGATTTGTTTGCACTAAAATCGACATTTATTCAAACAGAGACTCCATACTGTCTGTGTCCATACAAAATTTAATAATTTTCGAATATATAATTAAAAAATTGTAGGTAATTTATATTTATAACAAGAGTCGGCAAAATATTGATTTCTACTATATTTAAAAAATATATATATTATCCAATCGTCTTTTAAGTCCAATAATACAAGATAAAACCAAAAGATAAAATTATTTTTAATTGGTGGCTCCTAATTCGCTAATTTGTAATATATTTCGGCTTCTTATCGCATCAGATATATGTTGATACTTTAACCTAAATGACTTTGTCTCAATAATCAGGGCCGTCATGAGCTAAGTACTGACTTGGGACAAAATAATACAGCGGGTCACACAATATAGCATGTGCTTAATCCAGTCAATGATATTAGTACATAAATTTAGGTTTAATGTAAACTAAACATACTAATATATAATACGTACTACATATAATAATCATAGGAGTTCCGTGTTCAACATAAAATACAATTTTCTTACCATATAAAATTACTGTTTATTGATAGTTTAAATTTTTAATAATTACTTAAGTAAATTTTCTCTGATAATCGAGTCAAAATTAAAATGTCTTGCATACCTAGGACTAATTAGACTATACTTTATTTTGTATTTTAGCCACAGTTTAGAAACGTATTTATAAACATTTTTGTTTTCATTATTTTGAGCTTGAATTGTTTCAAAACACTCACGGAATATTATTGAGTAACTAGAGACATCGGAAATTAGTTATGCGATTCGCTCAAAAAATGGTCACCAAGCTATAGACTGACTAATTGAATTTTGAGCTCAAATTATTTTAAAGCAATCAAAGGATCTCATTTATTAATTTTAGTATTCAAACTTGGGAATCTGTTGAGCTGTTTGCTCAAAAACAATCAACAATTCAACAAATGCAACAATCTACAAATGAGCAGGTTATGAGATAACCTTTGACATAAATATCCTCCTCGTAGTAGGGTAGTTACATTATGATAAGAATAAGTTATTATTCGTTCAACGAACTTTTTGAATTTATAGATTTTTATAGTCATATTTTTAGGGCCCTCATTGAACCCCCAAAGAAGTCCGGGCTTTGGGAATTTTACTTCTCTGGTCCTATAATAGGATTAATTGTTTTTGAATACTGTCATAAAACAATAATTAGCTTCTTCATTAAATCACTGATTCTCAATTGGTATAAGTAATGGTTAATTCACGTGAGGTATATTCTCAAGTGCCTTGGACAAGGTGTTGCACTTGTCGCCCAGGTACAAGCATTGGCACTGCTTGTTAAAGACTGTCTAGAGGTTTGCTAGACTGGCCGGAAAGATTAGACACACAATACGGTGCTGAGGTGTTTCTTACAGTGTGAGGTACTCTTCTTAATTCCTAAATTCCTTTATTTCTATCCAATGTTGGTATTGAATGTCCTCTCTGTAAAGAACGAAGTGTCTATTCGTGTACCTCATTAGTGATATACTTCACAGTTCCATTACGAGATTTGACTATCACCAAACTCGTGTTTGGTCAAACTCAAGAACTGCTTATGAGTTTAGTGAGTTTCCGAAAAAATTAAAAATCTAACCATAATGAATGCATTGCATCCCAGTGCTGTAATAATCGCTATCATTTCAATTTAGAAAACAGGGAAAAAACGATTACTTAAAAGTTGAGGCTTGAAGACGCCTGTAATCCATAGTTTTGAACAGTTAGATCCTAATATAATTTTATTCAAAGATCCTCTTATCCAACCCCTATAATGAAGTGTTAAATTAATATAAAATATATAGAACAAAACAAATTGAAGTGAGGTCTAATGAGGTGAACTACTATATAACCCGCTGTAAAAAGAAAATTAAAAAACAAAAATATCAAAAGCTGCATGAAATACAGCACAAAATCTAAATATTTGTGTACTATTAAAAACTGAAAATATCGCTCGCAAACTTAACGTGTACTTAATGATTTTTTTGAAAAATTGTTTTAATAGAATTAACCACATCATGTATTAATAAATATATCACCAGCATATTAAGTTTTACAGTGTATTTCAATTTTTACTGAATATAACATTTAAATTAATATTTTTCTTTTATACATTCTGCATTTACGGGCTCTCCCACTTAACTGAGGTTGGATAAGCGGGGTTCTACGGTATATTTAGTTTTTATTTTAGTAAAACAATTTATCAATATTTAGTTATATTAGCGGGTCTTAAATCAATAGTTTATGACAGTTGGAACCGAATAAAATTTTATTTTATTTTAATGATACTCTTATCTGACCCTCTGTAATGAAAAGGATCCTCCTAAAATATGAAAATTGAAAAAAAAACAATTCCTCTTAAATACCTGATGCAACTTACAAATATGCCTAAACACGGGGCATTCATGAACCCTCTGGAAATAATTATCAACTAATATTCTTTTATCAAAATAGATTTTAATTAACATGAGATCCTACATTTTAAATTTTAAAAAAAGGTTGGAATTTTCAAATTTGTGAAAATGTGTAGTTTATGTAATATCATTATATTTCATCAGCGCGTTTTAGTATTTTGAACATTAACTTCTATTATTTCAAAAAACGGATTAGTTTACAATGATATAAACAATTTTTTAATTGTATCACTTGTCAGTTTCCAATTTATTCATTTAATCAGTTGAAAAAAGTCCGAGTTTTTTGAGACTTTGAGTTTGCCAAAACATGACCTTATAGCCTTTCACGACAAAAAATAAAGTACACAAAACAGTCGTATTTTGCAAGTTTAAAAATAAGTATTCTGTCTCGTCCCACCCTGTGCATATTGGAGTATGGCAAAAAGTTACAAGCTTGACAAATATTTTTCATTTTATATTTTGTAATATTTACAAAAATAATGTCATAATGACATCTCGACGACCACGTATTGGAAAAAACTTGTTTAGAATCATACAGTATTTAAGAATATTTTATTTTATTACATTTAAACGGATTTGTAACAGTATAGAAGTTAAGAGTTATAATCGAACACTGAACTACAAAAATTGGTTTATTTTTTTCAATTATTTATAAAACTTTGTATAAAATGGAGTGTTTATAGAATACTATTTATTTGTAATGGATTATGATATTTCGGAATGATGGCAAGCGGTAATAAAATTTATAGAGATCTTGAAGAGTTTACATATTAGAGAGTCCTAAAAAAAGCAACATTTTGTTTTATGGAAAATGTACCCTGTTTCCGAGTATTCCTCATTATTTTAACTAAAACATTTATTTTCTTCCATTTTTTAAAGCACCTAGGAATATTTAACAATCATAAGAGTGCAATGAAAAACTAAACGGAATTGTAGAAAAGAATCTCACGATAATTAGAATAAATTACAACTGAAGCTAAACGAATTTTGCAATATTGTTAGTATGAAAATTAATTATAATTATATACATATTACTATTAGTGTTGTTCATATTTTTCATTGTATATTTCTCATCGTAATATAAAATATGTGGGGAGTCTGCTCATTCACAATTTCTACATTCCTCTCCTAACTGTGGAATACAAAAATTGTTTGCTGCATCTTCCTTCAGTAATATTGTTTCCATTTTCCATATTCTATTTTCCATTCAATTTTTTTGTGTATTTGGAAATATTCAAAAAACTAATAAGTTTACATGGGAAATTGAGCAAAGTACTCCAAAAATAATTTTTGAAAATAATTTTGTAAATAATTATAAAGTTTAATATACATTGTCATTGCTAATAATGGTAGGATTTAAATAATTTATTTATTTTTTAAATAGAATTTCGTTATCTGTCAAATGATTATTATATTAATAAATACTTTTTTAGTCATTCCCAAATAAAATTCCATTTTTTCATAACTTTTTCCTGCCTTATCTCGTGATTGTATGAAGCCAAGAGATCTAAGTGTCAAACAAAAAATATTTATTATAAAACCTAAATTTTATTTAAAAAGGGTGTAAGGCGTGAACAATCGTATGCACACCTACTCTCTAATTTAGTATGGTCAGCCCAATCTTCTGTTCTCGAGTCATATGAGAACTGGGGAGAACAATTTTAACTTATTGAAATTTAAATAATTTTCTTTGGAATATGTTTAGTCAGTCATGGATTTTGTTTCTCGCCCTTGTAGTTTTTTTCCTACAATCTTCTAATTGCTTAAGCATATTTCTTCTGTACATTCCTAGTATATTCCTCCACTGTTTTATTGGTACTTGATAATATTTTAGGGAGGGCCGCCCATAGCTCAGTGGATAAGACACAGTCTTACCAATTTGATGTCTATTGGCGGTGCCGGTTCGAATCCGGCCTGGGTCGTTGACTTTTTTCATTGAGTGGTGGTCCCACAAAATGAAGAACTTTGACCCCCATCCATGGTTAGGCAGTATAGGACTCCAATGGGAGTCTTGGCCGAAAAAGAAGGGGCATTTTCACTTAAACCTCTTTCTGTTATAACCCTATTAAATTTGCGACAAGAGCATATAATAATGTCCCGCAAAACTGCATGTATTGGATTAACTTCTATTTATTTTTTTAAATTTATTTATTGACATTTACAACTGTACATAAAATACAATAAGTAAATTATAATGTCATGTAGAGAAACTACCCATTGGTACCTCTCTAAAAACATTATTACAATATAAGGTCTCGAAGCCATGTTCTTTTCAGGTGTCTCGGAGGAGTGTCAGGAATGAAAGAGGAAGCAAGGTTAGAAATCGGTTTGAGTTGTTAGGGACTTTATAATGGAAAAAATTATATCTGGTTCGGGCTAGATGGTTTCATATGGAACATTTAGGTTTTTGTGGATGATTTTATTTGTAACAAAGTAAGGAGCATTGAGGATTTTGGATTGTATGGATTGAGGAGAATGTGAAGGTTTAGTGGAGCCCCAACTCATGTAGATCTGTCTTTTGTAATGAATTGGAAGTTTGGAACGTTTTTCTAGTAAGTTCTGTAATAGTCGGATTCCTCGCGCAGTCGTCTTTTCAGTCTTTTGTGAGAATCTATTTCTCTATTATTAATCTATTAATTTTTAATTATTTTTTCTCTATTTACAAATTAATCTATAATATTTATCGAGCAGTTAATAAATTAAATAACTTTGTATTTTTATGAAAGGAATCAAAACCAGTAGCTGATTGTTGCCTATAAATCCAAACATATGTCAGTAATGTCATATGTATCTTTCGACCCTCGACATATGCACGTCTTCATCAGAGGTTAATACACAAGATTATAAAAAAAAATATTATAAACAGTGGTAGGACCATAAAATGACATAAAAATATTTATTTATGTTTAAACACAAGTCTTATGATATTCATTTAATTTTTATTGCTAATTACAACCATTTCTACTTGATTGATGAGAAAGTGAATTGGAAACTTGAACGCCGGTTGGTGAAAGGTGACTCGGATAGAACAGAAGACCGAAGAGCGGCCTTGGTCCTGCGGAGGAGCTGAGGATGGTTTTTGCCCTCAGCGGTCCGTGCCGAATCCGGTTAACAACAGAATTAAGGAAGCTACCTCAAAGAGGAGAGAAGATAAAACAGCCAACAGCCGATAGACAATGGAAAGATATTGATGGCTCTCTTATGGAGTTATCTCGCGCCATGGTAGCCACATGTCAGCGCACCTTCCGCATCGTAGTGTCAAACCGGAGCAAAAAATATCGAGGCACCAGCTGGCCTTCGGATCTGTCCCCGATCGATTGGCTTCTGTCTCTACCCATCCACTTTGTCCTTATCTCACTTCCGAAATATTACTATACTATCAATATAATTTTTTGCGAACTGTTGCTTAGCCGCTAAGTATTTCTATAAGTTGTATACTTCGACAAATCGCGATCTTAGAGAAACAATTTGGTTTCTGCTATCAATTGAATGCTGCATAAATGGACCATCATCCAAAAGATTAGCTTCAAAGTTTTAATGATTTTAGTGCTTGATTTTATATTTTCTTGCATTATTCTATTCGCTCTCTACCGATTAGTCAACTATTAAGGGTTCAATAAATATAGCAAGACATTTTTAATAATAAAAATTGGTTAAAAAAAAAGTTTAAGCCTTTTTTGCATAGTGTTTTAATAAAGTTAATATTCTTCATATCTTGGTTTTTGTTTCATTAAATAGAGAGAAATTTGTCAGTTTTGTACTTATAGGATTAGTAAATGTTGATTGCCAAAAACTGTTTTAGCCCCGTAATTAGTGCTTTACACTAAGAGCCCATTGGAGTCAGACCCTGCCCCCTAACTGCTTTGATCGAATGTGTTATTAGGAAACCAAACAGGGACCAATATTGACCATTTTAGTGAAAAACAATAGTCCCTACTAGAGTTACCCTGGCCAATGCAATCATTACCCAATCAGCCACCTTACTCCTGTGATACATAAATTAAAACGAATTAGAAATGAACTGAGAATTACGATTGCTTCAAAAAAGATTGAGCAGTTTATCACTGATGTTGATAGAAACCGATTTATCTAAATAAAAAACCTTTAAGAATTGATTCATGATTTACATTATACAAATTCCGGAAAAGTACTTCTTGTAATTGTTTAATTTATCTTATTGTTGTTCGTTACTTTTCAAACATGTTTAATTTATCTTTTTATTGTTTGTAACTTTTCAAACATGTTTAATTTATTTTTTTGTTACTTTTCAAACATGTTTAAAGCCAAAAGTTGTTCAGAAAATAATCAACAAAATTTCTATATCTTTAAGTGCCCCTCCCACTTGGTCAAAGTCAATTGGTTTTATGGTTTACTGGTCAATGGTTTAATTCATAAAGGCATGTTTATCCGAACTTCTGAATCGACTCTATTGAGTGCTTTTGAATGAGATTTCTTTTTCCTGTAGGAAATAATCCACCAACACTCTCACCCTTTTAACAGATATTGTTATTCCAACTTTCGATCTTTTGGATCTTGGATGTTTGAGCTAAATAAATTACCTTAAATTTCATTATTTAGACATGTCTATAAGACATGAAATAATTATCTTCAATAGAGGAAATCTTATTGCATCTCTAATAATCTCATTGTGTTCAAATATTTTATTAATATAAATTTATTTTTGCTAGAATCTTACACATATTTTGCTTCAACTTGTCTTCCTTTGTTTATGAACCATATCTCCAATTCTCTCTACTCTTAATTTTTCATTGGGATCCGTTTAATCCTTCGACAAATCTGTTACCGTAATAACATAAAATAAAAACATGTAATATGTTACTATAAAATCCTAATTTTTGTACTTATTTGAATCCTTATATAGAAATTATTATAATAAGAAACTCGGTACTTATTTTTAGTAATTTAAATTATTGAGAAGTGAAAAAAAATCCTTAAAAATACAGTTAATTTTTATCTAATTCTGTTACGTCACAATCTCTCAAGAAGAGAGCGTAACCTTTTTTTGTACCCTTCATTAAAAATAACAATTAGTACTTTATACAGATATAATACCTGCAATGCATTATATATACTTTACTGTTCATTTCTGATGTTTAGGTGATATTTGAAAGTTTTTAACAGACAAATTTTTAAACATTCTCCTTTGCCCCAAGAAGGGAGTAGAAGCGGTCCATTTATAATTAAATTTCTCATCTTTTACGGGATGGAAACTGCTGGTTTAGCTTGACGGCACGAATCAGACGTCACTGGGCAGGTTTGACGTCTTCGGTGTGGGCGCCACACATAGGACCGAATAACGAACCTCTGTATTTTAGTGTATAACTTTTTTTAAATCGTTAGATAAGAGATTAAATGTCATCTGAAACCATTGCAAGAGCTATTGTTTAGACTAAAAAAGAATAATATACAGAGCATTAACTTCTCACTTGACAATAACATATTGTAACATTATTTAGAGTACATAATTCAATCCCAAACAGATCCCTTTCAATATAGCCCCCAATTAAGGCTGTTTAATCATTCTTAGTGAAAGTTTATTACGATTCAATGTTTAAATACTGCTTGCTCAACAAGCCAAGGACAATTCGGAAGGAAGGTTTCTTAATTCCATATTTAATAATTACAGAATATATACTGTATTTCTTCAGGATTAATTAGTTAAATGAATATTGCATTTATTATCAAATACTTTTAAAATAATAATAATTATAAAACGTATAGCTCTTTTAAAGTTGTATATATATATATTTAAAAAAAAACTGTGATCTGTCGGGTAATACAAGAAATGAAAATATGTTTAGTAATGGTTCATAATTACGCGTTAACCAAGTGAGGGCCCACAGTCAATGAAGGAATGAATGAAAAAAATGATTTTATTATGGAGCAAAAAATGGTGGTTCCTTTATTACGTAATCCAAACTAATGATAAATGTCTTGCAAAATATTTACGAAATTGTGAAATAAAAGTTAAATGTAATTAATGTTAGGGCTATGCAGATTGTTTACATTGAAAGGATGGTTTGATTATGAATTAGGTGACGGAATAGGTGTTGTTTATTGTAGGAAAGAAGGAAAGAGGATAGGGACGGGAAGAAACTTCCTGAAGGAGGTTACACGATTAGTGAAGGATTTTCTGAAGGAGGCGGTTCTATGAGGGAGCATATATAAAATTAATTAACAAAAGTAAACAACATACTAGTTAAAATCATTATTTTTGTTAATATTTGAATAATAACAAATACTTCAAGATATAAAAATTTAAACATTAACAAAAGGTTGATCACAGGAGTTATTGGGCCCAATAGATCTTGTGCCCCCCAACAATTTGAAAACTCAAAAATTTGGGATATTCAAGAGCTTACTTCCAACTGCGAAAATGGTGGTCAAACATTACTCAAAGAAGTTATCACAAAAAATTTAGAGCAGGGTGGATCCATTTGGTCAATACTTTTTTTTGTCCAGTCTGCTCCATAAAAAAAACTTAATTGGACAAACTGGACAGCACTATTAGTCTTTGATCTATCTCTATCTACTTATGTAGATGACACCCCGAGCGCTATTGGTGGCAGGTATGAGAAACACTGTACTGTGTAACTTATTAGTTTTCTGTTTATGTGGTTAGTTGGGTAATTTTTTGTTTGTTTTAGAGGTCTTTTCTCTTGTCTTTTTCTAGTAATTATTTGTTACAGAAGAATGATTATAATTATTAATTGCTGGGGAGTAAAGTATTTCCAAGTT
>NW_027116688.1:496279-498773 GCF_000696795.3 Halyomorpha halys | reverse complement strand
GTCCACTTTGATTTTGAGAATTTTTGGAAATACTCCTAATACCTTAACTAAGTTGGAAAAATGTGTTGAGAAATTTTAGATTTTGCCTCTCTCCCCAATATAGTTACTTCCACATCTACCGGACCAAAATAAATTATGGCAGAGGACTTTTAACATATGTAAGAATCACATAGATCTGAAGCTGGGTGGAGAAGCCCGCGGCGGAACACGACCAATGTTTGTGTTGATGTGTTTTGCCGTGTTGCCGGGAGATATATATAAATATATACAGATATAGTTGCCGACAGCTCCATTAGGCCTAAAGGCCATGGGGCTATGTGATTTAGTAGCTGCGCCCCCCGGCAGGTGTTTAAGAGACTTCGCTTCTCCCATCTTCACCATAAGTATCTGTACATACATATATATATATATATAGCGGAACATACGATCGTCGGTATAACCAATTAATACGCACACTATGAAATAGAAATTTAGGATTCAAAATATTCGTTATATTCGATATGTCGTGATATCCGTGGTTATTATAAACCACATCCAACATACATAATGTGATTTGGAAATTTGAAGGAATTAATCCAATGCTCAAAACATAGATTTATTAGCAAAAATAAAAATACTATTCTATATTAATCAAAATTACCTAAAAATAACTTATTAGCAATCCTTTTCATAAGTTATTTATAAAAAATCTTATATAAAGTTGTAAAAGGAAAATTGTCCAACTTTCCTTTAATACACTTTCGTATATTTGAAAGCAAGCTGACGTCATAAACTTTTTGATAAGTTTGAAATTATGGAATGAAAACATTTTTTTGGACAATTGCATTTATTTTTTAAAAATAAAAGAAGTATCAAAAGAAAAGAAAAAAAAGAATGTTAAATCTGTTTTGGAAGATTATTAGTACTATTGATTACCCATGTTTTGCCCCACTTTGTAGGGCATCATCAGGGCTACATGAAGACAAGATAAAACTAAAAGAATATACATTGAAAGTTAAATAAAAAAAATATATATATAAAAAAGGGAAGAAATAAATTAAAATAATATGAATAAAATAATCTTCAATAAGATGTACAGTAATGAATGAGTGAATTGTGTCACGGGAGTGATAATTGATGAAAAAATAATTATTAATATTAGAGGCAAATGTGGTAAAATTAATAGAAAAGAATAATTAGGAAATAAATGAGGTGTAACTATTGCGCAATAACACATTTATTTCCTTTTTTTTTAATTTTCACCATTTTTGTTTCTACTTCTATTAATTATGACTCTGGTGGCACATTTTCAATTTTATCATTTATAACTATACTTGTTATTAATAATTGTTCTATTTATTTATCTTTTTTTACATTCTTTTAGCTTATTTTGTTGTTTTTAAATATTTTTCTATATTGTTTTTAAATATATAGTCTTACCATTCTTTACAATTTTTGCAGCTTGTTTTATTTTAACCTTGATGAATCCTTGCAAAGTGTGGCGAAAGGTTGGTGTCTAATAAATAGGTTATTTGCCATTGTGTGTACCTTTTTTGACCGCCACCCGGACTATCTTTCTACAATTAATCATATACAGTCATACAATTTTCGAATATATTTCTTATAAATCACAATTCCTTCGTTAAATTCTAATTGTACATATAGATCCAACTATTTCTATAGGTTACATTACCACATGAAGAATTATATTCTTCATCCATTTTTAATTCAACACCCTATTTCTCAACTTCCTTATCATCCCATTTCATTCCCTGAAATTAAAATATCTTATTTATAGTTCTTACGAGAATCCATGAAAAGTCACCATCACTTAGCACATGCATAATTTCCTTACGATCATTCTATTACGATAATTTTGCTGAAGAAAAATAAGAGCCATATGAAAAAAAGGACTAATACGTTTAATATATAACCGCTATTATTGTGATTTACTGAAGAAAGTTGTGGAGGTAATGCGATGGATACGTATCGAGGGCAAGATGAGGAGCCCCAGGGCAATCACGACAGAGTGCCTCGTCTTCTCCAGGACGGGAGCGATCTGTGCCAATCCTTGCGTCACTCCGCTAACTGCAGCCAATAAATGCAGATCTGTTAACAAGGTTTCTAAATCCTATTTCTGCAACCTAACTCACGGTAGGGGGTCGAGGGGTCGATTCCTTCTATAATCATAATTCCCTCTTCTGTAGCGACCGCATTACGGGACAAGTATACTAAATTTTGTATGTATAAAAAATATAACGAATACAAAAAACATTAAACACTAGTTATTTTTAAATAAAAATTTTTATCTATTGTCTTCAACTCAAATTAGCGTAATTAACAAATTAAAAAGGTTGATATGAATAAGTACTATAAAGCTATAGTAATACTGTACATAATATATCAATATAGAGGAGCTGAAAACTGAGCATTATGGGGCGAGTCTTTGATTCGAAATGTTGTGGGTTCAATCCCAACCCAGTCAAAATTTATTACGCGACAGCCCCCGAGAAAT
>NW_027116688.1:492710-494334 GCF_000696795.3 Halyomorpha halys | reverse complement strand
AGCACTCCAAGATGTCTCAACACATAATCTGTTTTATTTTTTATATTAGACTAGCAGACCGCTTTGCAATTGCTAAGTTTAAGTATATAGATAGATTAATTGTATAACAATTTAATGTTTGATATAAATAAATATTTTTAGTCATTTACACATTGTATTAATGATTTAATTTATTGCTTATTATATCTATTTAGTTTATCATTAAATTTAAATGGTGCGGTAAAAGATTTCGTAGGAGTTAAATAAATATATTCGTTCCTAAAACCTCGAGGTTTAAATACGAATATTCGAAAAAAATTAGAAAGTACAGTTTTTGGCCCAAAATTTTCGCCTTACAGTATAATAATGAATACTCCAAAAAATATAAATAAATTTAACACGACTCAACTAATCAACACCAAACTTGGCCAGTAGTTTAGGGCTCTATAAACTGCACATACATGTTCTATAAAGGACACTCACGGATCTAATTAAACGAATTAGAACCGGAGATATAAAATAAAATGTTTGATATGTTTATCTTTATTTGAAACCAATATTTCGCCTTTATAAGGGGGTTGAAGATAAATTTTAATTTAATTAATGTAGGTTGAACGAGCTGACATTTAGCTTTCCAACGGTTGTATTAATAGTGAAATTGAATAAAATGCAAAGATATTATGATTATATGATTAATGGCCACCAATTGAAAAAAACAAAATCCTTCAAATAAATTAAGGTGAAAAATTTACAACTTTTAATTTCTTTTAAAAATAGTATTTAAGGGTTTCAGGAGATGCGATAAACGTTTATGATTCGTTTTTTTATAAAATAGTTTTTTTACGTACTTTACTGAAACCCTCATTATGTTTTTTAACTTTTAGTGAGTAAAAAATCATTTAATGGAATCAGTAATATTTTTTTTTTTATTCTTTAGAAAGAGACAAGTCTATTGGCATATGATAAGCATGACGAAAATGATACTTTTATGAGCTACACGCCAAAGATGCTTAATTATGTTAATATATTTTTTTTACCGGAGAAATTAGAATAACCTATAACCTTCACAGGAAAATCCTCGACATATAGCAAAAAAACGAGTAAGAATCGGATGAAAGATATGACATCGCATAAGATGCAAACAAATAAATATCGATTTTTATATATTAGATTTGTTTTATTTCTGTATGTAAATTCGATATATGTTATTATATGTCTTCTTACTGATACGTGCATATAATTTGTCGGTAGAAACAGTCGTTTCGAAGTATTATTCAATTATGTTTCGAAACATTATTACAGGAAGTGAGCCTACAAATAAACTACTAGCATGAGTAACTACTATTGTGCTTTCACAGTAGGCAAATGAGTCATATTTTTCTTCCGTTCTCTCATATGACAAAGCTGATTCCAAATTAGAACCTAGATGCGCTTAAAGATTATTTATTTTTTACATGATTTAGCCGAATAACGTATGATGTATATATTTTTTTGTGACAATTATTTGAAGAGAATGTTTATCCTTAAAAACTGTTTTTCTCATTGTAGGGCATAGTTGACCGTAGATTAATGATTGGAGAAGTTTGTCGGGGGGTGCGGTCAGCAAAGAACAACATAAATAAACAAAACCATATTTATTTATTTT
>NW_027116688.1:487320-488640 GCF_000696795.3 Halyomorpha halys | reverse complement strand
GAGAAATGTTTTATTTAGCTATGCTACCCAAGTACATTGGGTTACTATAATACTCAGTATACCAACATACCAATCAATCAAAGGTCGGAAATACATACAATACATATATTTACATGATATAACAAAAAAAAATGTTGTTGACCTTCTTCTTTTACAATCAATTATCGTCTTCACACTAAATACAATTTTTTTTTTTAACAATTTCATTCCATATGATAATGTTATTTCATTTAATTGACAAATTTATTCTCCATTATTCACTCTCTCCAGTGAACAAATTCATCCGTTGAAAAATTAAACGAATCTACCATTAGATAGCAATGTAAAATCAAACCAAAGACATAATAGTCACAACAAATCAGATTACTGAAAAACAAATAAATAAATTACATAAAAAAAACAACTAATATATAGATTTAACAATAAAATAAAAAGTTAGTTAAAAGAAATAATTATATCGATATTTGATTGTTGTCATAGTCAAGCCCTACAGAGAAAAAAAGAGTTATTTTGAAAAAAAAAAAATTCAAAAGGAACTTTACCCTGTGAAGAAAACTTGTATAGGTCCTATTATCGGATATTCTGAAAAGTATCTAAAACAAGGGCTGTTTCAACACAATTACATCTGTATCTTTTTAACATAAAAAAAACAAACAAAAAAAAACCTTACAAATGAGATAACTCTCACCACTCATTTCAGGGAAAATCAGGACGTAAATTCAAATTTGATGCAGCTAAAATAGAAGAACGTAGAAGAGCAATTTTAAATAGTATCTAAAAAAACATTATCACTATAAGAATTGGGCTATAAACATAAAATCGGTTGTACAAAATTTAAATTCATGTTGCTCCAACTCATAAACACATGAGACACAATAAACGACTCTTATAATAAAGGCAGTGGATCTCGGTAACCCGATCTTCGGTACTCCGAACACCCTTTGCATAAATTAGTTTGGATTAGCGAGATTACACTGTATTTATTATAAGTGATGTTGATTGTGTCTTATGTGTTTAAGGGATTGGAGTAACATGAATTTAAGTTTTGCACAACCCATTGTTTGCTTATAGCCTGAGTTTAGTGTAGTTTTCCTCACAGGGTAAGATATATAATATCTAAATAATATAGAAAACTAAATACCTGCTTGAATGAACAGTTTGGGTATGTAAAAACCAAATAATCCACACTTACTTTTCACCATTCAGACTTGCTTAAAATTACGGCAAAACTTGTGCTTGTTTTTCCTAGCGGTTATTAGGGTTATTTAGAGAACTGATTTTCGAACTAATCGTAAGTAATGTTTCTATTTATTAATAATT
>NW_027116688.1:484287-487040 GCF_000696795.3 Halyomorpha halys | reverse complement strand
CCTGTTGGCTAACTAGAGAGCCGAGTGAGGAATCCGGTGGCTGATTGGTAGAAGACCAGTTCTCACCCGGTCCCGGTCCAATTGTGTTTTTTGTTGGGACCAAAATCAGTAATAATCAGCGACCGCAAGGAGTTGTGACCTCGGATTGTGGCTCAGTCCATGTCACTGCCATCCTGTCTGCTTGTCTGGTTTGTCTCCTATCTGTCCTGAGTCTCCTCTCTTCCTCCGCACATATGCGATCCATTCTGTGATGAATTGTCTAAGAGCATTGATATGTTTTCGAACGGCTATTTTTGGAGAGCAGTTTTTGATAGATCCCATGGGAGCTATAACATAATAAGCTATAAACTAATACCATTGAAATTTGCACTCGGTACAATTTCACTAACATGCACTTACATCTTCTTTTTCTTTTAATTCTTATAACACTAATAGTCGTCTTCATCATGAAAGAAAAATTGTTATTGTTTGTAGTTTGTATAATTTTACTTATGTACTAATACTATTACAATTACTATAGTATAAATAATACTATTAGCTTTCATTATGTAACCAGACCCCGATAGTTTATATTTTTTTATATTAACTCTCATTCACAATGCAGGAAGATCTGACTATCTAGCTGATGGGATGTATTGATTTTTGATTTTGTTAAAGAAAAATTAAAATTTTTTTTGTTAGTTTTCATTAGTTGCATAGTATCGTATAAATGCATCCTTCGCAGAAAAAAAGAAATATAAATACCTTTTATAAATTAATGACTCCTTTTTTTTTTTTTTTTTTTTTATTCTATTCTGTCAAAACTAGAAACCATCACGTTCTGACTTTATTTCTACAAATATGAGGTACGTAGGTAATCTTATAAAAAAGAAAATTTGAAACTACACCAAATTGCAGTACTAGCTGGACCGAGAGGAAGCGGGATTGCTCATTAAGGCGCTGTGTTATTTCCAGAACCCTGATTCGAATCCAGTTGTGACAGATAATTATTTATTTTGGCCGTTAGTCAATCCTGTGTGCTCGGGAGCCCACTTGGTGCTCACCTAGCTTCTGTATAGTGGATAACCTTAATAGGGAAAAAAAACCTTAAGCTGTGTTGAGCTTGATTTTGAAGAAATCGCTTCCTTGCACAACTGTTGTTCAAGAAACAGTACTTGCTTAGAGTATTGAATACCTGATCCTTCATGGGTTGGAGTGGAAATTTTGTTTTTGGTTTTCATGTAATGTTGCATTATGTGAAAATCAAGTAAAAATATTTAGCTGGTGGCTGAAGTCGTGTTTACCTCTTTTAATAATATTTAGAAATAATCATTAAAAAAATTTAATATAGGTTTTAAGTTCTTTAAAAATTGTTATCAGCTTTTGGCAATAAAAAATAATTATAGCCCAACAATTTCATTCACTTTTCCAGAAACTATTTAGTAATTAATAAAATCAAATATTTTTAGTTTGGTTAAATTTTTAATACGATCAGCTACCTTATAGGAATAAAATAATTTAACAGAAATTGAAATTGATTAATTTAATTTTAAAGTTTGTTGTAATATTGTAATAAAGCGAGAAATATTTGCGACCATTCCCACAGGTAAATACTTTAATTTCTAACACACTATATAGTAGAATTTTATTGCATAGTAAAATAATTGGATTAGACCTGGAATTTTGTCCTATAAAGTCCCGTTAGAACGGTTAATGCGATATTTACGTCCAGGGTAACTGTCCCAGATACACTAAGGTGTATACTGTATAAAAGTTAACATCATGACAGCAATTCTGTCGTGGTGATAGCCGACAGTTTAAAATGTCATGTTAACTGACTGTGAATTATCGCATTTTACTAAGTAATATGGAAAAATGAAAGCTTATTAATTACGAAATAATAGCTCTTCTCTATGTAATGATGTGATAACAGTATTTAGCTGGTTTTCTTTTGTCCATGTTTTCATGCCCCACCATCATTATTCCCTTTCCTTTCTCTATCACGGGTTTGTTAGCAAGATAGTACAGTAATAGTAAATATTTTTATAAAGTAGAAATAGAGTTCAAATTTGAAGCTGCTAATATAAAACAAAATTTATATTAATCCTAGTAATGCATCAAATATAATTAAAAATCAAATCCGTAATACCCTATATACTTTGTGTTGGCAATAATAATTAATTGGGTACTAATTAAGTGATTTAACATTCCCGATTCTTGCTTCAGCAGAAATAGCACAAGTGAAACCGAATTCCAGAGTAAACTGCTTTTCCTTTACTACATCGGGTTGCTATAAAACCGAGACGAGCAAGAAAAAAAACCAGTACGTATATAAAAAAGCGTGAGTATAGTAAATTATTAATCCGTTGTTGAAAATCTTTGAATGAAGATATTTCGAACGGTGAGAATTTTTTTCCTTACAATAAACTTTTTTCCCGGCTGAGGGTTTTCGTGGCTCCCATTGTTTCAGAGTAGCCTAACAGAGGAGATGGTTCCCATTGTAAAATTGATCTATTAATTTTCTTTTTGCTCTGCCGGATCACACCCTGGACCCTAGAGGCCGGTGGCTGTTGCGTTCTCGGCCGCTCCTGCCCTCTGATATAATTTATTATTAAATAATGGCACATTATCAATTGTGTTAGTTACGGCTACGTAAGAGCCTTTTTTGGCTGTGGACTCAGCTGTTTGATAACACTATCCAGGTGTTCTCTTTCGTCGGTGTCTTTCCAAGAGAATAATCCATCTTTCACAGGATCATATTCAAGGTTACTGTT
>NW_027116688.1:480143-483340 GCF_000696795.3 Halyomorpha halys | reverse complement strand
TCCACTATTATGGTATATTCCTCCACTAGTATTGCCTATGAAACAATCCCAGATACCAAATTTCAGTTCATTAATCATATATCTATCTCTCTATTATCTATTATCTAAAGTTTTTAGTTAATAAAAAAAATTTGTAGCCCACTGATAAAGAACGCTTTTTGTAAAAAAAGAATAAATGAAGAAGGTTATATGCATCAATAATATCATAATTTTGTTTGTTTCCAACTACTTTTGATTCATCGATATTGTCTAGCAGTAAATTTGAGAAAGTAGAACAATTAAATTAATTAGGGTATACCCCTAGTATAAATGTATATATAATATCAAACATCCCAGAAACTTCCAAAATATACTCCTGTAATACTACTAACAATGATTATAAAATGTTTAATAAGGTCGGAAATTTGAAATTTTGGCTTGAAAAATTATTTTTTCTGACTTATGTATTTATAAAAACTATCACAGATATATGAAGACATTGTAAACCATTAATTGGAGATGATTAGTGGTTAATAATTCGATCAGTTGTTTGACTATTTTCTATTTAATAATTGAAAAATGTTTGGTAAAAAGAGAAGAGCCAAGTACTTAAACACGATGAACGAGGGGATAATTAGGAAGCTGTAATAGGTGAAGGTTTATTGTTACATAAGCCGTTAGTGAGTAGAACAAAGAAATCTGAAAAGATGGCAGCTTCCTGTTATTGTGCACTATCCGCCGATAAACAATACACAATATACAATACACAATACAAAATAAACTGTACACAGTGAGATGATGCCCAGTGCCGTATTGTTGGGATATTGTATGTGGTGCCGAAATCTCTAGATAACCAACTGAAAATGTTTTTATGCAAAATAAATGTTTTTCTTATTGGGACAGTGAGAAGTTTTTGAATAATATTTGTTATTACAATGTTTCAGATTAACAATATTTTTTTCTTAATGTAACAATATTGTTTTTACACTGTATCCTCTGGTAATAGAAAGTACGAATTAAAAATATTTTTCAATTATAAAAAAATATTAAGGCCAATATTGATACAGCTGGAAGTTTTGCACTGAACGAAAAATATTACAATTATTTTAAAACAGGAACCTAAGAATTTCCCCTTTGTCTATAAGAAATAGTCGGTTGCATCAAAATCAATAGATGGGAGTCATCAAAAATTTTTTACAAAATTCCATTCCCGGTTCATTCAGTGGCTTACAACCTTGGAAATTCGACTTAACCTGGAATACTAAAACCCAGACTATTGGAAGGCAGCCCGCTAGGAACTCTGTATTTATTTATTTATTTTTCTACAATTATCTTTTCAGTAAATAAGTCAATTATTTTATGAATTTTACTTCTTCGTTTGTTAATTTTTTTTCTCATTCTGCAAATACATATTTATTATTACTATTTCTTAGATATATTCTTTTGGTTACTATTGTTATTATTTGTGTTTTTTTGCACAAGATTAAGCACCTCACGTTGTCAATTGCTAAAAGCAAATCTAATTGTTATAACAATCATGTAAGAGTCACACAAACAAAGAATGTATTTAGACAATAATTTACTAATGTTAGAATTCAAAAAATGTTTTCGTAATCATATTTTGTTTTACGGTTTCTAATAGCTTTTTTTGAAGAAGAGAATTTTTGAGAGAGAAATTTGAATTTTAAAATTTTCCTCACTCAATTAAATTTTATGTTAACTTCGTGTTTTGTAATGTGAGGAAGTAGGTTACATATAATATTTCTCGGATGGCAGATACCTTCACAGCCCATTGTTCTAGTATTTCACTGGTTTAGCAAGCTATAAGCAGTCTTTAGGGCCTAGTATTTTATTGGACTAACAGTGAACACGTTTTAGCATTCCACAGGTATGGTAATCAGGTTCTAGCATTTGTAAAAATCAACAGGTGTAGATAGTCGATTGGTTCAGTAATCAACAAGCTACAACCTACATCAGTTAGTAGATCCAGGTCTAGCAGTCAACAGTTTTAATATTATATATACCCAATATTTTACAGTTATAACAATCTTAAGGTTTAAATTTAACGGTCAGCATTTCATCATTCTACATGCCTAGTAGTCAACAGGTGTTGACAATCCATAGATATCGCAAGCAACAAGTACACTAGTGAGTCTACAGGTTAAACGTTTTAAAGGTCTAGCAGTCAACAGGTCTTTTTATTTTATATGTCTAACAGGTTTCAGTTCTAGTCATCTATAGGTCTATTGCAACTATGCAAGCTATTAAAATAAGACAGGCTCGTCACTTATTGAGGGGTTTATGGAATCATTCTACACTTTTGTAGGATACCTTTTCAAGACCTGCGTCGCTTTTAGTTCTGCTCTTATCACACCGACACGACTCTTCTGTTCATGAATTTTTGAAAAAAATGTATGCTCTTTTAAAAGTAGGTCAAATGAACTGTTTTAAGCTTCATTAAAACTAAATTTGGAAACAGTTTAAGAGTATTTTTATTTATTTATTCACCCTATCCTGTGCGCAATTAAGGCGTAGAACTGCAGTTTGATTAACAAAAGACTGCAAATGTAACAATTTAAAATTTTTTTTTCGCTAGTTGATTCATCAGTTCGTTGTTATATTTCTTGCGGATCCTTGTGGCCCTTCTTTGCCTTATGGTCTTCAAGGAGTCAGTCCTCAACGTCCCTTGAAGGGGGCTGAGTCCACCGAACTTTACCTTCCATACACATATTTAAAATATGGATGTTTTTCAGTGACCAAGAGTAATGGAAGACGAGTCGATGTGATGGGAAGAAGAGTAAATCGATTTGAACTGAACTAATCGAAGCTAAGAACCGTAGTGTAGTCTCCCCTCCCATTTCCTGTACAAAAGGGAAATTATCATCTCTTTAGAATGGTATCTTCTCAACAGCACTGATAGACACTGCTGGTTCCATTTCTACAATGTTTGTGGCCTACCAATAGGGAATCTAAATAGATAGATATCTGCTTATCTATTTATTGTCCTAACCTTCTTAACTACCTGGAATAGAAGAGATGATAGAAAGTATTAGATTATTCTTAATACAGCTAGTTATAAAAATTTCTTATAAAATCCCCTTCCCGGTTAACAGTAGTTAAAGGATTCAGTGGCTTACAACCTTGGAAATTCGACTTAACCTGGAATACTAAAACCCAGACTATTGGAAGGCAGCCCGCTAGGAACTCTGTATTTATTT
>NW_027116688.1:477050-478143 GCF_000696795.3 Halyomorpha halys | reverse complement strand
ATTACAAACTAGTTTGAAAAAATTCTACGTGAAAGGAATGAATCCTGAAGCTGAGAGCTGTAAATACGTAAGATTGATGCAGGGACAAGGCCAGTCCGCTAGCGTTGCAGAAGAGATGACAACTCGAGGAAGATGAACTGCAAGAGGCCACGCTGTTCCTTCTCACGCCACCGTAATTCCTATCTTCTTAGTCGGTATTTCAGAAAGTCACAACAAGAACAGAAGGAGATAGAATTACTTAATTCCAGACCAATCAGCGCAATTCATAAAAGTCGAAAAGGACAAAACGATAAGATATGATAATATAGAGAATATACATCACTTCTAGGCAATTCGGAATAAACTTTTTTTGACAATGTTTAGGGACTGATTCAGGTTTGAAAAAAGGTTATTCCATCCTATTCATTAATTATTGATGAGGCTTTACCACAAGGGCAAGTTTCATAGATATATCCCGAATATTGCTAATTTTAAGGAGGTTGTCTTTGTATTTATAAATTTTAAATTGGCAATTTTTTTTATGCCTATACAAACCTTAGAAAAGAGGCCGGGAATTTGTATTGCCTATAAATTTATTTATAGTTAATATTCCTTGATAATTAATAAATAATAAGATTATTATTAATAAATAATACGATACTATAATTATATCTGTTGCAGAAAGCGGGATGCTGAGCATGGAGCTGGGAGGTCTGGGGGAACTCCACCCGCACTCCATCCAGGTCCACCACAGCATGATATCAGAGGAGCCAAAGAAGAGTGAGTACGATCAGTATAATATCAACGTTATATATAACAATAATTTCATAGTATAATAATGATATAATAAATATCAATTAGGATGAAATAGATAAAAGATATTAACGTAAGTTGTCACGTTTTAATCAAATGTTAAAACAACAGAATTAGGCTGAAGGATTAATTTTAGAAATTAATGCAGATAAGTCAAAATATATGACTAATGGCAGAAAACCCATCAATTTCAGTGATTATGTATAACAGGTTTAAAGGTACACTATACTGTCCTCTCCTCCACTTCAAATTTTGAATGATAGGATTTCAAAATATTCTTTGTCATTCATTTGTTTTAACC
>NW_027116688.1:452160-475367 GCF_000696795.3 Halyomorpha halys | reverse complement strand
TAATAAAATCATTAATTCTCTCTATTTATTTATCACATATCTATTTATGTATTTAATTATATCTATTTACGAATTTTATTTGAAACGTTCATTTGTTATTATTTAGGAATTTGGTGGACCGGAAGTGATTAAAGATACGCGATTTGAAGGTTGGAAAGTTATTGGAATAAGGAAGGAAGTATATTATGTAATAATATGTTAGTATACTCTGTCCTACCGAATGATAGTTTTTCTGAATATTTTAATTTTGATACAGTTCACAAGTTGCTCTCCACAAATAACTACTTTACTATAGAGCAGGTTCCTTGCTGGAAAAATGGAGTATTTTTCAGGAGAAAGTTTGACAAATGAGGGCGGTCTAAGAAATAATTCTAAGAGAAACCTGTCGACGATACCACAAGAGGGTGGTCGGCAGGTTTGCCAACTGTTAGTTAGGTCCAAGCCTTTCTTTCACTTTTAAATACCATGAGTCCAACCCGCTCCCCTTCTATCGAGGTTTCTTTGGTTTAATTACGTTCCGTACTGTTCATGAAGCAAGTGCTTTGAGTGGGATATCACTCTAAATTATTATTTAATTTATGACACTTTTCTCACAACAGAGAAGGATTTCTGTTTGCAATGCAGAAGAGGCTAATTAGTGGAAGCATGTATTATAGTAGTTAGTAGTTAGTGGTTAAGTAGCGACGTGTATCAAGTTTAGTAGCTAGTAAGATGGCGGCCTTGACCCCGGCACACACCGGCGGTCAACCTCTTTACACCACCCTATCATCATCATCATCATCTACTTGCAAGTCCAAACAGCTTCTGGTCCTTACTAACGATATACATTACTACAAATTTGTCTGTATTTCTTTCTTTAAGATTCAAAACATTAGAGTAATGTATTGGTTTGTTTTTACTTTTCCAGTAGACTTGCGTAAATTTATAATATAAAATTATGAATAATAATATAATAATAATAATAATAAAGGCCTAACGAACCCGAAGGTTCGATACTGATACCACCAAACCCTCTCTGCATACATCCTTCCAGTGATGCCCCTCCAAACCCAATTCCAATAAATCTGTTTTAACGCAATCCTCCCATCTACGTTTCAGTCTACCCCTCGGACGTTTACCCGTTGTTTCAGTGTTTATTACCATTTTAGAGATCCGCTCTTTACTAAGCCCTACAACCTTACATGCCCATCTTATACGCCGCAATGCTATAACTTGAATTATATTTACCGGGTAAATTGAAACTAAAGTAATAATAACTAGAAATTACAGTGATAATAATATAAAAAATGTATTTGACCGAAACAACTGAGTAAAAATGAAAATATCTTCAAAACTATACTTCTATTTAATTTAATGGGTTCAATCTTATTTAGAAGTATAGTAATTGTAGCGAAAGTTCCGTCAGAACATATAAGAATGATGGAAGTTAAGGTGAAGATCTGAATTGTTGATTAGGTGACGGAATTTTGTATTACACTGCTGTGAAATTTAAATTATTATTATAAAACACAGTACCTAAACCGAAGTAAATTTTTGCTTGCAAGGTCTTCCCTCCTTTTTTTGTTTCCCTAAATTTTATAAAATTAAACTTATCAGTTTTTTTAAATGACAGAGCTTATATATTTTTTATTTGATAAATGGTTGTTGAGTTTTATACCATGATTTTAACTGCCGTTAATAAAATTTAAATATCATTCCCAGTATTTGTTAAACAAGTTTTGAATGTATTTCTGAAGAATTAATGTTACTTCTCATGTTTTTATATGTTCTACGATAGTTTGTTATTTGTCCTATTTTTTCGCATCTCAAATTTTTCCGGTCATCAAAAACTGGCGCCCTGAGGAAATGCTTGGTGAGCCCCTTTATGGATCAGGACCTAAATCTTTAATTCTTTATCTTATTTGGAGCTAGAATTTTATAGTTTGGTCGTAGATAATTTTTACATCTGTATAATTCATTTTCAGAAATTTGAATATTTTAAATTTCTTTCAAATAAATTAATTCTTACAAAATCATGTTGTATGATTGGTGATTAGTGTCGTGTGATTATCTACAGGTAAGTATGAGGTCCATGAGAGGTCAATGGGACGGAAATTACTTTTTTAATGTTATAGTAAATGGGTACTTCAGTGAGTGAGGTGTTGTGGAGGTATGTACCAGACACGGGTTCGACGTTTGAACAGAACCACAGTTAACATTTGCAATTAGCATCACTGAAGGTGTTTTGTGACAGATATGTGGCTTTAATGTTGCCAAATCACAATTATTTGCCATAAAAGGCTTATAAGGGTTTAATCACTAAAATAATAAATATTTCTTTGAGGGCCATTCTCAAAGGGGTGAAAGGGAGGAGTTAACATTAGTACTAAAGCATTTTGTACTATCTTTTACTTGTTTTCCATAGCAACCAAGGGAAGCTGATAACAGGAAGAGATGTACTATCATTCACTACATTCCGTTCTTTGTTTCAGAAGATGGAGCACACGGCGGCCATCAAGAAGGTAAGATATTAATGTAAAAAAAATATTTTTCTTCTATCCATTAGATAATTCTATTTTTCCTAATATTATGAATAGAAATTTAAAAGTCATTAAGATATGAAACATAACACTAATGTTTATAAAAAAGATTGCTATTTTAGAAATATATTGATTTAATGGTATCAAGGCTTCTTTCTAACTTTTTATCATTACATATAAATTAATTTATAGACAACTAGTGAATTAGTTTATCAGCTCGAGGACATGAATACTGGCTGATTATGGATTGTGGAGACGAAGATTCACACAAAACGAATAACATTATTTTATTTCTGTCTCGAGATATTTTTATTTTAAACATTAATGTGTGAACTATTTTAAGAGGCACACACAACATTGTATTCAGGTATAATCGATCATATCCGAACCGTTAGTCTGATATTGATGAAATTTTCAGGGATCGTGCGGATCGGTATCCACTTTGGTACCGTACACGATATCTTAATAATTGCATTTTAACAATTTTAAATGATTTTCAATTTTTTTATTCTTTCTTTCTAAGTTTATATTATTAGTATTGTTTAAAATATCTTTAATTATATAGTGTGTTTTATAACAATCATCAATAGATATTCTTCGATAAGTTGTTTCTAAAAGTGAGTGAGCTGCAATAGGTTAACTGACCTTCAGCTAGGTTACTCAGCCATGGATTTTCCCTACCACAAAGATACATACAACAACGTTGTTTTTTTCACTTAGTTGATGTTCTGAAATTAAGATAATTATCAACTTAACATAAAACGCAAGATACAGGATCAGTGGTCAATAAAGGTTCTTAAGGAGATCATACATTGTCTTATTATTATTTTAAGGGGGGTCATTATTTCCTTAATATCCCAAATTTTTATTAATCCTTATGGCGTTAATTTCCCAATTGAAATGTATAATTATTGAAAAATGGGAACTTGTGGTAAGCTTTTATGGTGATGTGTTGAGTGATTCAGAAATTCAAAAAGTTTATTTACAGTCTGTTATCCTGAAAAATGGATTGGGGATCTGCTGGTAATCCATTCAAAGATTTGAGGGAGTCGTATGCTTGGCATTCGGTTAAGATGTGTTTACGGTAAGTCGCGTTCCGCAAGTCATACAGGTGAAGAATCTCGGGCCATAAGGTAACCGTGGGTCAGGCGCGTATGACCTATTCGAAGGCGCGTCAAAATCACCTTCACTCTGCGCACATTTTTAGTGGATGATATCCAAGAGGAAACATCACTTCTGATATGTTGCATTTGCCCACAATTGTCATTAACTACTTTGACTTACGCATGTGTAAACGTTTTTTACTAGTCACCCTTATATTTCAAAAATGGTACATCTTGGTTTGGCCCAAATTTGGAATTTATGAAAGCTGGAGATAGGTGTGAAAATGTTCCAGTACAAAATTCCATCAACTAATTTCACTTTTCCATGGGCAAAAATATTTTTCTTGAGCCAATATTTCTTATTATACTCAAACAGCTAATTAAATATATTAAACAAATAAAAATAATAAAATTTATTATTAAAACTTGAAAATAGGTAATTATGAGTTCGTCTGGCAAGTAGAAATGGTGAGGGAAGCTATACTGAGTATTGTAACTGGCAGACATTTTTTTTTGTGAGTGAACTCCGTGTCTCCGATCAATTTTCAGATCAATCCCAGTGGAATATCTGAATTGTAAAAGTAAAGTGAAGTGAATGTTTTATGCCAAAGAGGAAATGTAATCTGTTGATACTTATCGTGATTTTGTGGAGTTTTTCGCATGATAACGGTGAAGAACACCTGAACTCATTTATAAATTAATAAAAATTCCAAAAGTCTCTGTTACTATCCTTCGAGGCAGTGGCCGAACCAAGGAAGCCGCTAGACACAGCAGCGCCCGGGCTATGAGGTCCGGCTCCCGGAGAACTGGAAGGAGATTTATGCCCGTCGTGAAGTAATAGCGTGAACATGATATGGAAACATTTAGAGAGGCCGAGAGCGTGAGGTCCGGACCATTCCCATCTACCGTCCTCATCTACCACTCTTCCTCCAGCCCCTTCTTTCATTATTGTTCTTCGCCTTTAGAGGCCGCTTCCACAGGCTATGGAAACTGTATCGAGAAGAGCAATCACGCGGGCAATATTTGTACTTAGATATGTAAGAAAAGCGAAATATGTATTTATTTATATATTTTAAAGTAAACGAAAACAAGAACCATAAAAAAAACAAATAAATAAATAAAAAACTGTAACTATAAAAAAGGCATATTACAAAAAAAAAAAATATAAGAATGACACAACCAATTTTAAAGGTACCCTATAGGGTCAGTCGGAATGAAAGTCCCCCCCTCAACTCAAATTTTGAATGATAGGATTTCAAATCGATTTGTCTTAACCTAACAATTTGAACGTCCATTTTTGTTTTACTGTCATTCTATTTGTGTATTTATTTTTCCTTAAATTTTCTTTTCTTTATATTGTATATGTAAATAATTGGCCGTATAATGTCAAATAATGAAGAAGATGGTCAGAGTTACGGTCAAAAGAGAAACAAACATAATTAACAACTATTTATTTTGACCTTGAGTAAGTCGCCAAAGCTATCAATTTAAACAGCCTTGATGAAGCTCTATAAAGTGGGGCGAAACGTCGGAAAATAAATAGTTGTTAACTATTTTCGTTTCTCTTTTGACCACGCTTCTTACCATCTTCTTCATTATTTTAACTTTTTTATCTCGTATTATTTTGTTATCATTTTTTTTTTACCAGTTTTATTTTTTATAACGATTTATGTCCTTCTTTGTGCATATGATAATTGTATTTTGTTTCTTCATTAAAAAAAATAAAAATAAATAAAACTTATATATGTAATTAATCTGTAGCACTACAACCTATAACGGGTTAGAGGAGCAGTACTTTGTAAGGAGGTACTATTACTAAACCAGCGGATATGTTGGTGTGAATCACCCTCGACAGCAAGATTTGTTCTCTATTAAGGTTACCCAATTTATGAAGGTGAGTGGACCCAAAAGGGCTACCGAAATTTGAATCATGAATCTTGGTGCTAGTAGCACAGTTCCTTACAACTGAGCCACCGCGCTCAGCTATATATATATGTATATATTATAATCTTTTAACTAATTTTTGTGTTTTTTTCTTCATCAACAACAACCAATCGATAATTTCCGCAAACACAACAAATGATTATATCTTGCTAGAAAAATGCGGTGGAAGAGATATTCATTTTAAACATTTCACATTTTTAGGAACCCGGTACTGGTTTGGTGTACACATGGCGAAGAAAGCTCATTATGCAACCCGTTGTGGAACATTTACAGCCTACTTTAAAAAGTGAATTTTAAGTTTAAGTTCATTAACCACTACTAAGAAATTTAGAATGCTGTGGCTACCTGGCGTTATGACTTTGTTTAGATAATGGTTTATTCATTTTGATTGGTGGAAAGTCAAATGTGCAACAATAAAGAATATCGTGTAAATATTTAAAAAAAAAAAAATTATTTTCACTGAAATGGTCGTTCTTTGGTGCTCCTTTATCATTTATGTATTTTTGTTCTCAAATTATTTGATATACCTCTCCTCCCCCTGTCCCCCAAAAAACAAGAAAAAAGTACATATTCACCCAGAAGTGAACGCCCGGAAGAAGCCCTTAATTAATTGATAAGTAATTAATATTGATAGATTGCTAAATTAGCATTATTTAAATACCTCTTCTTAAGGTACTTTGACATCTTTACTGCTTTTTCTTATACCATATGCTAGGCAAAGATTAATGAAAAGTTTATCTTTAATTTTGTTTAACTGCTTCTGGAATGAATAATTTCTAGTACTAAGGAATATTGCAATTTTTCTTCAACAAATCCTTTGTTTAACATAAATAGAAGTGCCAAGAGAAAGAGGGGGTTGTGATAGTTTATATGAATGATTTACGAACAGAAAAACTACCAATAACATCTTAACTAACTTATCATGATTATGTATTAATATCCTTATCATTATTATATTTTTTCCATTAATATATTTTAAATAATATCGAGCTTATTTTTTTATTTGGAGGTGGAGAGGGGGGAATTTTTTAGTAGCTTAAGTATTTCTTTTTCTTTTTGAATTTAGAACTTGTTCTAAGGCCGCAAGTCATTACTTCGGTTGCCTCTGCGTTATTTACTCCTTTGATAACCAATCAAACATTTTTAGTTTTCGGTGTGTAGACGTGTTGCATATTTTTTAAACCCCAAGACAAATATGGTACCAAGATAGATGAGTCTAAATCAAAATATTGCTACCGGACAGAGATTGTAAGAGCCGGTAGTTAATCCTACCGTGATCGGAGAATACTCGCTTGGTAATGACCAGATGGGGGAGAGTGTGTGAGCTATGGTGGCCAATAATTGGCGGTAAGCGGCTGGGCCGGGTCCGACGTCGGCTCTCGAGCATTCATATCATCAGCTGTCTATAAATCACGCAAAGAGTATAGAGTATAGAGTATAGTGTATATAATGTATAAATCAGTAGAAAGGTATATAATAAATCAGTAGGCACCGCGAGGGGGGCACCAATATATAATACGCGGTCGTGGGGATATTTCAGCCGGCAACGGCAACGTGCCTCCTTTATAATGTATATCAGTTCCCCGAGCGTGATGCCTCTTCCCGCCGCTACACATTCCCGCCAAATGATAAAACGGGCTCTTATCATTGCCGCGCCAATAAACAACTCCTGCCCTCTGTTATTACCCGCCACTAGCTCTAACAATAAAATTCAAATTGATCAAGGAATGGTTATTGCTTTGGCACTTCCTCCGGGCTCACAATCTAATCGGCCCTGGTTGTTAGAAAAAATGAGGGAAAAAACTTGGAGTGGGGAAGTAATGGTCGGCCACTAGATGGCAGTACTGCGGTCAGGTTCGGACCGCTGCTTCCTCTTCGGCTAGGAGACATCAAGAACAGTATGACTCATAATGATAAACTTCTGTCTCAACTGCATGGTGCATGCAAAGCATCGATGACCTTCCGGAACACTACTTTTACTTAAGTATCGCTCAGAAGGAGATAGTCACTTCCAGTGGTCAATCTCTTGCTCTATCTCAAAGTCTCTCCTTCCTGTTTTAAGCTAATATTTCGAAAGTGATATAGGGCCCTCGCTCTCCGGGGGTTTAGCGTGGCGGGTCCGACGGGGAAGGATGGCCTTTTTTTTTAGCGTTACGATCTCCTCTTCGTCTATTTATTGATTACCTACGTTTCGATCCACAAAGCAGATCTTCATTAGGGCTTGCAAATCTTCATAAATTCTTTCTATATCAAACTGAAAACCTAAAATTTTGATCTGGATACTTGTCCTCTTTATATGATGTGTGGCATTTGTCTGTTTGATAATGTTAAATCAGTTGTAATTTTATTATTTTTCGGAACTTTGTTGAAATGTAAGTGATACGCCCTGCTAAGTTATATTGTGTGATATTAATTTATATAATTGTTTTTTAATTATTATTCTTGTTGCTCATCAATATATGTGTTTGTAAGCAATTTACTGTGGGAGCGGTGAAGCTCAGTAAGTAAGAAGCTGTGTCATATAATTATATATTCTGTTAATGTATCCGTGAGTCAACCTTATTTTGTTGGGAGCCTTCCTGGGGCCTACTCAGCTTCTATAAAATGAGTACCTTTAATTGGGGGAAAGCCTTGAGGTTGTGCATGACCATGAACAAATTACATCCTTGTATTGATATCACTGCAGAATCGATAATGGAATCGCAAGTATCGGACAAAAAGTGTTCCAAGTATCGAAACGTCCCTACTCACACAAAATTCCTGCGTGAGCAACAGTCGCGATCATGTCCTCTATTGAGTAATGAGATAATTCATACATTTTTAATATTTGTATTTCTATACGTTGAGCATTTACTACGACAACAACTGTCATTTTATAGATTGGATTTTGGCGGAGTGGTATTGAGAAATAGATCTGTTTGCAGGTTAGCTGCTCTCCATTTCGCGCTATGAAAAGCCGATTTAACCGTAACCTGGAATTATAAGAGCGCTTACATAAGCTCGCGAGTTCAGGCAAATTCTGCAAAAAGCTGAAAGCTCTACTAATCCATCAGTCGTGCCAACTGTGACAATAGTTTAGACAACTAAACACTTTACAGGTTGACCAATCCTCCTGGCCCCTGATGCATTTAGGCACATGACAATTATATGTATATAATCATAAGTCTCTCATGATGTGACTATACCGGGATTTATCAATTTTATCATCGAATTCATTTCATAAAATGTAGTTTTGAATTTGTTAGTTTTATATTTCAGTTGATAATTAAAAAAAAATGATCTAATGTTGAATTAATTTTCTACTGCTGTGAGTTTGAAGGTGTGTGAATTTATCAACATTAATATAATATAATTGATAAATTTTTTTTCAACTTAAACAATGCTTGTGATCAAGTTGGCCATCAATTATGAGCAACATCGTGTTATTTTTTATAAACAAAAAAAAAAACTTTAAATTTGTCTTCGTATTTTATACAGTTATTTAATGTTTCCAATATATATTATAATAAAATCTTTTTCTTTCTAATGCTCCCCCTCCCCCAGAAGTGACAAAAAATTATTAATTTTATATAAAAAAAAAAATTTTTTTCACGCAAATACTAGTTGTAATAGCTAATAAAGCACTACGAAATTATATATAATTTTCTTAAAATTTTGATTTATTCGCCTTTTCCGTGCTAAAATATAACAACTTGATTGATTTTGGCTTACTCCCCCCTGGTGACTATGACTTGGGTCCCCTAGTTTTGATCCTTATATTGCTGTTCTTGCTTTCAGAAGCATGGTTCCTAACCTGAAATATTTATGTTTTAGTCAATCATCAAACAGTGTTGGGCGAAAATTAATTATAATTACTGAAGGAAGAGGGTCCAAAAAGTGACTCATTGATGAAGGCCTACTAAGAGGGACGAAACGTCGATTGCTAGTAATAGTTTTCATGCCGTTTTTGTAGTATTTTTTACCACCACTTGGATCTAGAATTATCACAAACAGTTAATTAATAATCTGCCAATAATTGCAATTACATTTCAATGAAATTAGTAATTTTGGACCATTATTGTAATTACATTTCACTGAAATTAGTAATTTTGGACCATTATTGCAATTAAAGTCATCAAGTTGCAATCAATTTCTAATCAGATTTGGATCTTTGTTTCGCCCAAACCCGCCTTCCCCACGGCTGCCAACTTGGTCTACTGCTTTCCAGTTTTCTCCATGTAGCTCTTCATGGCATCATTGATTCTCTCTCAATGAATCCATCTGTTTTTGGCCTCCCATGTGGCCTCCTTAGTTCTTCTCCTACACGTGTTAAGACTCTGATCCCAGATCGCTACTGTAATTTTATTGTCTAATACTGTTATCAAATTCTTCGACAGTCTGCCCCAAGAATTTTTTGTTATTGCTAAAAAAGAATAGATGGTTAATTATTTGAAATCAGCCAAATTAAACGTACTTTACATTTTTTTTTCGTAACTTCTTTTATTATTATGTTCGTTGAATACATTAAATTACATATTAAAGGGAAATGATATGTGTATACCAGTGAAATATTGCATTGGATTATCTTGTTACTTTTTGTTACAGTTTTTTTTTCGCACCCTCCATTAAAAAAATTAGTACATCATTCTTATGTAATACATGAAATGTATTATATATGGTTTTGCTATGTCCTATTTTTTTTTTTGTTGTACTTTAGTTGTTTTTTTTTCGTTACCTCCTTTATTATTATATTTGGTTTATTATATACATACAAACACATTACATAATATATGTAGATCAGTATCATGTAAATTTTTTTACTTTACAGAAAATTGTTTTGAAAATTTAGGAAGTCTTTATTAATAGTAATTGTCTGACTATTTCAATAAGAATAAGATCTAGCTTATATAGAAGACTATTTAGTAGCGCTTTGTTATGAAAAGTTAATAATCTTTTTGGGCTTCGGGTGTCATTTCTGACTCTTTCTTCCCTATATATTTAAAAAAAAACATTGTTATGAGTCATTATTAGAACATTTTTGGTGAATTAATAAATTTTAGTGAAAAATTATTGTAACATATCTGATATTTTTGGATACATTAAAGTTTCAGTAAAACAAGAGGTTTCGTAAAACATTTTGTTTTTGAGCTAGGCTATATTATTAGCAAACAGACCACTGTGAGAGGCATGGTTAGTTAGGCTTCGGGGAACTCAAAACGACCACAATACTTCTCCTTACTATATATTGCATATATAGGTGCTTAAATTAAGTTATAACTCCCTTTTTCTAGGTTATCAGCACAATTTAAAAAAAAAAAATACAGAAATCGATAAGCACAACTTCCGCTTATATTCGAACCGATGATCGCAGTAACGAATAAGATAGCGTTATAATCGATTAATCTATGTAAAACCTCGCAGTAATTTTTTGTTCACTAGTTATACATAGTGTTATTCAACATAGAATTAACGAGCTCATGACGTGTTTTTTTTTTTTGCCGGTAAAATTTTTGTGATAGAAGGTTTTTCTTACTTGTCCAATTCATTTCAAAAATTCCCAAATGGTAGTCTTACTCTGCCCTCATTAAGTAAAACGTAGTATTTAAACTGAGTTATGTTTTGGAGGTGACATACTTATGAAATTTTATTCTTGTCCTATAAATTATAAAAAAATCATTAAACCCAATATTTTTCTGGACATAAAATTATAAATAGGCAGTATAGGATCCAATGGGAGTCGAAAAAAAAATTATAAATATAAACCAGTTTTTCTACTTATTAAATTTTCGAAAGTTAACATTTTACAATGTTAACTCATACTGAATTAAGTTCTATTTGATATATTTGCTCTATTTAAACATAGTGGGTACATAATTCAGTCACTTATCGACAAAAAACTGCCCGATTGCATAATTCACTCACTGTGAACGATCATCAATTCAACTGAATTAATCTTGGTGTAAAGCAGTAACTGGTATTCCCTAACAATAACGAGTATCTAAAAAGTAAAATATTACTAGTAATAAAAATACTGTATTTTAAGGCATTAAAACAAATAAAAATATTCTATTACAAACAATTTTATTTTTTTTTTTAATAGGGTTAATTTTGACTAAATATCAATCACAAAGATTAACTAAAAACCTTATGAACCATGCCACCGTTTTAATACAAAATTATAGAATGATAATTATTAGTCTATATATTTCATATTTTTGTAACGTTTCGGCCGATTTTATTGGTTTTTTTTATTTTCATCCTAACCAAAATTATAAAAAGTATTTTCAAATCCTCGAAGTATTTGTGATGATTTATTAAAACTGCTGTTCATTTACAGCTATTCATTTACTGAAATCCATGCTCAATAAAAAACACTATGTGAAATCATTATTTATTATTTCAGCGCTGTGATGGAATACATATCGAACTTAATCCAATTCTATTACGGATCTTAGATTTTTCGGTTATAATATGACGTGATTATTTTTTCTAGGACTAAGTTCTTGTTTTGTTTTTTTTCTTTTCAATTTACGCGGAAAATACTAAGGCATGTTAAGGTCTCGGTTGGACAACCCGTTTTAAATAAAGCGATGACAAGATTGGAAGTAGTTTCTAAATCGTTCTGGAAGAGGGAAGGAGAAACGAAACTTGGAAAAGGATTGTCTAAATCTAAATCTTAATGGCGGGATAGAAGAGAAGGAGCCGAGAACAAGTCAAATGGGACAATTGATTTATTGCAGCCCGGTTTCTCAAGACAGAAAATAGCCGAGAATGACGAATCGAATGATATGCCTCCTTCTGGCTTGCCACACCACCTCCCCCTTCTCGATCCAGTCGTCTCCGCTCTAAAGGATAACTGTCCTCTCCTCCCAATTGTTAAACAAAGGCCTGTCGATCCAACTTGATGACAGCTTCATTCTGTGTGTCTCTGTACTCAAACGTGTTTGAATGTAGAAAATTTCATTTACTATATTGTCGTACTAATTATGCAGAAAAAATTTCAATAAAATAATGTGATCCAGTTTTTTTTATCGCTTCTCATAAAAAACTACCTCCCAGCAGATACAAAACTTAGAAGGACTGATATCTAAACTTCACAAGAGGTATTGGGTATCGATTTTTAATTTTATTATCTGTTTGATTATAATCTTGTATATAATTTTCGAAGTTTGATGTTGATTCTCCAATTTCAAACTTTGTGGGTTTTCAAATTAAAGTAATAATTTATGAGCTTTGGGGTTCCATTAAACTTTCGAATTCCTCTCGGATCCAATCCTTACAGTCAAAAATCCTTCGTAAAATCCTTAATGCTCCTTACTTTGTCACAAATCAAGTCATCTATCAGGACCTCAATGCTCCCTAAGTTGCTGATTTGGCCAGAACCAGATACCAATCGTTCCATGATAAACTTTCCAAACACCCAAATCTGTTTGTTTCTAATTTGGCTTCTCCTTTAATACCTGATAATTCTCTTAGGCGTCTGAAATGAAGATGTCGCCGAGATCAAACACAACAATAAATAAATTATTAAAAAAAAAGTACCATTTCCCTAAAAAAAAATCCAACTCGTGATGGCAAAATAGAAATAGTATTATATTATATGAAATTTCTTTGCCTTTGACAACGCCAATGTTTGATATCATTGTTCACCAAAAGCCAAGACCAATTAGATTCCAACTGAACTTAGCTTTGCATGACTCACTTGTTATCATAGTTATCAATTAACCTTTGAAACGGCCTAAAAAAAAAAAGTTTGATTGATTATACTGTCACTAAATTAGATAGTTGATATCACTAAACTGTATATGGAATCTTAAAATGTATATTTTATGTTATTATCAACTAAAACTTGTTAAATATTTAATTAAAAAAAAATGAAAAAGAAAAGATAGATTGGTTTACAGTCCGGACAGTTGGTTAATTGCAAAGGAGATCGAGGAATCAAACATGTGCAAGGAACATTGCTGAACGATCGTGGCCCGTCCAACATTTGTTCTATTTGGAACGGACTAACGGAAGGAGAGGACTGGAGGGTAATGAGGAATCCGAGACTGTTAAGATCGAACTGGTGCGGGGTCGAGAAATATGCGGTTGCTCCTACCTCCTTGGTAATTGCTCTGCGATCGTGATCTACAGATTAACAGCCACTACCAACAGCACATTATACCTCTTTGTGTACCTCGCTGTCTTTATGTTCCCTTCACATAATGTTATCATTACTCCAGAGGTACATCAAGTCTTCTATTGATGGCGATATTCGTAAGTTAGTTATGAACATCACGTATCAAAAAACCCTTCCAAAATTTACAGAAGGTCGGTGCAACCAAGGAGTGCAAGTAAAGAGTATAGTTTTGCTGAAATTGCGTTGAAGATATAACGATTATTACTTGCAACATGCAATGATGTTAATATCGATTTTCTACGATTATTCCGTTTAAATCAACTCTGAAGTCTATTAGGAGGCATTATGAGAACCGAAAGAAATTACAACAGAAATACAAAGATTCCAAAGAAAGAACTAAATGTTTTGTTTTTTATCCCCTTCTTGGTCTCTTCTGACATGCGGAGAGTGGAGGAAGATCTACAGGTTACCACCCTGTTCAAACCAGAGTGGCGAGGTCCAGTTTTCTGTGGGACTGCCTCAAAATAAGTCAAGTCCAGCCGAAACTGAAACGTCGCCACTACAAGTTTCTTGGTTGCTAAAGTGCTTAGAGTGGCGTCGTATTTATTTTTAATGAAATATTTCTTTAAGAAATGTAAAATTCAGTAAAATTTTAAGTGAACAACATCTTATAAATTATTATTTTTCAAATTAAGTCATATTGGGGTTTTGGGTCTTATTTTCCCCCAAAATAATAAACTTCATTTTATCAATGTACCGGAATTAGATAGAAGTTTATTTTATATCCGTTTCAAACGCAGAACATTGTTTTAGAGCAAAACAAGTTTTCTAACCAGAAAAAATCTAGAAGAAGTAGGAGTAAATGTGAAATTCCGTCCTATTCCTAGGTTTTTGAATGTTTTTGTTCTTCTACAACACCTCCTTGGGTTAGAATTTAGATGTTTCTGATGATTCTGTGGATGTTTTTCTCTTGTCCCTGCCACTTCTAAAGTCTGGCGCACCTCATGATCACAATCAAATCACATTTCTAAGCACAAATAAAGAAACATTTTTACTATGGAGCTCTCCTTTTCTTTTCTTTCCCTTTTTTTTTAAAAAAAGATTATCTATATACTTCCTTATTTTTTATTTATTTATTCCAATAAGTACTTTTGCAATAATATTATTTTTATTTTTCCAATCCATTTTATTCTTGGCAGAGATAGTCCTACATAGAGTTGTTCCAGTTACGAAGCATAGATATTGTAAAGTAAATTAGCTTATAGGAAGATTTTTACATTTATGTTGTACGGAATATTAAATAGCGTCCAAATTATGGCTTAGCAGAAAATATTACATCTATAATATTAGGTAACGTTGAGTAAGACATACTACTTTGCATAAGTTTTGGCATATTTGAAAAAAGAAAAGTTTTGATTTTATTTAGAATTATACCTATAAATAATTAGTTACTTTATCTACTCAGTTTGTCGTACAAACTGTCCTAAAGTCAGTAGAATTTTCCAAAATTAACCCCAAAAGTATGGTACAGTCAATGGAATACGTAAAACACATTATAAGTTTTTTTTTTTTTTAGAGTTCTACTACTGGGTAGTTTCTCTACATGCTTTATCATATCATTATCATTATGTCATTATGATCAAATTTACTTGTTGTATTTTTTATACAGTTGTAAATAACAATATATCAAAAAATAAAAAAAGTTTTGTTTTTTGTATAAATGACACTATCAAAGTAAAGCTGCGATATATTACGACGTGTTAGTAATATTCTCTTTGAGGTTTATGTTTTCTATGAACATCAAGAAGATATATGAAGGAGCAATAAGAGGAGATAAGAAGCTCTGTAAGGAGACAACATGGCTCAATAAATAAGTAAATTAATTATATAAAGCGGATTACTCTAAACATTACAGCGGCAGTTACCGAGCGGTGGGGAACCTCGGCAGTGTTAGTTATCTCTCGGCTAGCGGAAGTTGGCGAGGTCAGGAGATCAGTGTGTGAGGCTACTGACAGGGGGCTTAGTCATTAGGACTGGTACTAACACAACGTCGACGGGAGCATAACAAAACAAAAGGTCTTTAGTTAATAATTTTCATTTAGTAAGGTCGACTCCGGCTTCATTCCGAGCTGTCATCCTTCATTCTCATACCAACAGTGCTTATAATAATATTTAGATTCCCGCAAAAAAAAAAAAAGAAATCTCTAGTGAGAATATCAACATTTTTTTCTTATCTTCATTTTTACTCATTTACTTGTTTTCTATTTAGTCTGCTGGTATTAGGAATGTCATCAGAACTAAATAATGATATATGATGAATGTTGATATATAATCATGTAATTATATGATACTAAAGTTGTGGATAGGGAAAATTCATTAATGTTTGCAAAATTTAAAACAAAAGGAATCACAAATCCAATAATGGTAATGTCAAGTAATTATAGACGCTATAGTCAAGTTGAAGTAATTACGTACTGCTTAAATTAATTAAACAAAATAGAAGAAAACTTTGAAACACGATTTTTTACAATCAGGTCAAGTCTGAGTGTGGGATGATGTTTATCAAATGTAGGAGCATTGAATAATTTCAATACTTAGCACAGCAAAGAGGATTTTCCTCATTTTTCTGAGGAAGCTGCATGAAGCACCATTAATAAATTCTTACTATAAACATTTCGGATTTTCAGGGAAGAGGATTTTAGTCGAGGTTTCAGTGGCTTATATCTATATCGTACGTCTATATTACTTGTGAATTTCTGAAAGGAATCGATTGTGTAATGCTACATACTCTGAGATGGGGTCTAATTTTTTTTTTGACTCGATAGGTTTTGGGAAGTAATCTTTCAGCAAAATTTACTTGACCTTATATTATATTGTACTACTTTACTGTAAATTAAATGTATATATATGGCTTATAGGAATTCACTTTGAAAAATTAATTTTGTCTGTTGGAATTAGGGTAGATCAGTGGGTAAGGTACTGAGACCTAGATTTGACATTTTTACAGAAAACTGATTTTTCAAAAATCTTTCGTGAATCGACCCAGGGATCAGTAGACCCTTTTGAGGCTTACCCACTCTTTATAAAATGAGTACTCTTCATTAGGTTGATTGCCAATAATCACTGCTGAACCCAAGATCTTTCATGGGTCGTAGTTGTACAGCTAGATTATTGTTTGATTCAGTCTTCCTGGATAAGTGTAATGGTAACTTCGTAAAGGTCTGCATTTATCTAGTTTTTGTCTATTTCAGTATTGTAAATTAAGCATTACGTCTACATAAATAATTTCATTTTATGTTACGTGATTCCGGTACCATAATTAGGCCTTGTTTATGCTACTGTACTCTGCCGGAATCTAACTGGTTTTCCGAGATTTACAGAATGTCAAGTTTTTTTCGAGCTCTAAACAATGATTTAGATAAATGATTTGTTGTTAAACAATAACTGTATAAATACGTCTTTGTTTCTGACATTTTCTTTTTTATCAAGGTAATATTAAAATACATATTATATGAAAGATGAAGATGTAAAAGTGAACAAAACTTAATATTTTTCAGTAAAGCTAAAAATATGCAGAATTCATGAATTTATCTTCTGTGAAACCCATGCCTAAGCTCTCAAGCCATACTGATAACGCTGATCTAATTTTAGGTTCAAAGTTTGGAATGAGCTCCGGCATGGAATAAATTCCTGGATTATAAATCTTTTTTGGTTTCCAAAAAAAATTTGTTTGATTTATTACCTTCTACATAATATACTAGAATAATGCCTAATTTCAGAAACCATTTTATTGGACTTATCTATCAGTCCTCTGTATCTTCTTGTTTCTTCATAGAAAACAATGTTAGATAACAATCGCCTTCGTATGACTTAATAATTTCGGATCTGATAACCTCTGCCTAAGTTATCTCACATCAAACTATATGCGACTGATATACTCACAACAGTTTCACACAGGAGTACTGAGATCTCGTGGAACCAACAATTAGGAAGATCTCAGGGTTCGTGTAATGAATGGCTGCCACAGGAAACAGAAGCAGATCGCTGGGTGTCAAACCGGAAGCCGGCTTCCATAGTGAACGTACACTATTAGCTCTCTGCCTTTTGGATGTCCTCTCTCCCACAACTAATTGATAGCTCTGCCAAGCCGGCAATAATACGCTCCTTGCCTTATTGAGGTGTCCATATCCAAAGAGGTCCAAAAGTGTTACAATTATAACAATATATTCCTATCTCGGACATCATGCCTCACTGCCTTTATAACGGTTATTCTGAATCGGCATATTCAATTAGGGTGTGTTCTGTATTCGTTGTTACTCCTCTTTAGTTCTCAGGACAATGCGCTCGGAAATCATCTAATAATAATATCACTCACATGCTGTGTGCTAGGTTTTTTAGCATTCTTTTCGTGTCTGAATTTATTTAGAAGAAGTGAATGTAATAGAAAAATAGAGCTGTAAGAGGTTTTATACAATCCCACCTTAATACTTCAGGTATCCCGAACGTATGTTGAATTTTATTTGAAATTATTTAAATTAGTGTAGAAAAAGTGGGAGGGGGGTTAATTGTGAGACTTTTCTGTTTATTATAGCATTTATATTTCCTTTAATAGACCAAGGGACTAGCCAGGTGCTGGTCGGCATGCCACGATAGATGATTTCGGGCGGCTTCGCAGTCATTGTGTCTTCGGGGTCTTCCAGTGAACGCGGCAAGGTGAGGGGTGAGGGGGGGGGGCATCAGGAAATGAGACCTCCGACCCCGACTTTATCAAATTTAAAAAAAAAACGAAAATATCAGATTATGTAAATTCAACAAGAGGGACAAAAACCTAGATGTTTTTCCACTTTTCATAAAATAATTTTTTATTTCAAATTTAATTTATTTTTAAACACTTTGTAGAGCTGTAAAAACGTTTTAGTTACTTTTAACAATGGGCCTGTGTCTTTTCAATCCATCACATTTGTTACTCAGTAAATGCTTAAGGCGCGCCAGAAATGCATTTTTGGGTGAAGTTTGGTCATATAAAGTCATTTCTCTTAGGTTTTGGCAAAATTAAAAAAAACAAATTGTGTTTTTGGCTTATTGTCATAAGACATAATGCTGTGGGACTGAGTTAATGAGTTAAGGACTCATTCGTCACAAATTCTAATGCACTTAAAGGCATAACGTTGTTGCTAGGATGGACCACTTGTGAGATATAATCTAAAAACAAAACAAATAAAAATAATTTGTTATATAATTGATATATTAGTAAATTAATAAGAATTTTAGGATTGCCAAAAATTTGTTCCTGTTAAGTATGATAGAATTTAATTTTTAAAATTATTTGCAGATGTATGCTCTATGAGATGGATTTTATTCAGATTGTTTCAAGGTTATGTGTCGTAATTGAATGTATGAATTAGGGATCTAAAAATATGAAAAATATTCCTAATAAGGTCTTTTAACGCTTTGTTTAAGAGAAATTCACGTCTATTGATTTTCATTTTCATGAATTATTTAGGTTATAATAAATGAATTAATGTGTTCCAATTACTTAATTAACAAAATGTAGCAATCAACAGTTATATTAAATATTTCTCAAAGTTATTACCGTGAGCATTAAGACAAGATAGGCATTATGTTCTGAAGAAACAGTGTCACTGGGTGTGAAGTTTGTTTGTTTGTTTTTGTTTAGTGGCGCCAAACTTCATTGGTTATCAACGCCATTTATATTTTATTTAATTTTGCTTATATTTGTTTATTTTTTAATTTGATTATTTATTTATTTTTTTCTTCAGTTCAATGTTATATTTTTGTCATTAAATGATGTGAGTTTAGAAACTGAAACACTAATTCTATTGTTCTAACATCGTCTCCGAAGGTTTTGAAATATTTGGTTTTAGTCCTAAGCTATTGAGATGTGGTGTGAAATATGGACATTGTTGGAAAATATGGCTTACTGTCAGATTATTGTTGCAATAATGGCAGTTCGGAGGCGTTTCTTTTGATATAAGATAGGAGTGGGTGAGCCTCGTGTGACCTATTCTCAGCCTGGTCAGTACAACTTCCTCTCTACGGCATTTGCGACTGGAGGTACCCCAGGGCTTGACATCCTTTTTAATATGCTCATTGGCCTTTGGATATGACGTGTTATTTAGCATCAGACACTACTCGATTTTTTCGGGGTGACATTAAACAAAAGGTTAAGAAGGAGTATCATATATCACTATTACTTTTTTTTTAAATTATTTTATTTTTACTCAGAAAGTTAAATATGGTCCAGCATGGTTAAATATGGCCAATATGGTCCGAACATTTATCGGTCGGTGCCATAAGAATATATAAAAATGATAGACATAAATTTATTACCTACACTTTTGATTATTAGAGTGCTATGAAGGCTACTGAGATTTATGAGCTAGAACAGTGCAATATAATATAATATGATTTACTTAAGAAGAACGATACCAAGCATGTCTTAATGTTCAAGGTAATCACATTAAAGAACATTTAATGGGAATATTAATGCTTATATTGCATTAATACATTAGTTGGAACACATATTATTGGATTAACCTAAATAATCCATGACAATGGGCCATTCGCCATTATATTTACTGAGGATGATAAGATGTGACAGTTCAATGTCAAGGTTTATAAATGTGACAGTTGCAACCCCGTGATAGTGAGACAGTACTGCCTAAACTATAAATGCTTCTATACTAGCAATTATCTTAGAGTTTACACCATGGTAATGGCTGCGACAGTTGCTAGCTGTGTATTGCTTCCTTGTAAACGGGCTCTTATGTATTTTTTGGCGCTTTGGATTGATTCGAACACTGTATGTGGGCCCTTTAAATAATCCATGACAATGAAAATATTTAGACGTGAATATTTCCTAAACAAAGCGTTAATGGTAGTATCTTCAATTTTTTTTCTTGTTTGGAGATCCTTAATTGGCAGTTAGGAAACTTAACCCTGATACAGTTAAATACAGTCCTGGTATAATATAACCAGTATAAGAGACATAAGTGGTCGTCAAAATTACGAATTTTGGAACCCTTTTAAATTTTGTCAAACATACGGATTAGGTATTTTGGAAATCCTAGGCCAGGATAGCCACACTCTAAATCGCTCGAATTAGAAATGTTTTGGGCCGAAGACAATGGATGCGAACCTCTTACCCCGGGAAGGATATCAAAGCCATTACAGGTCCCTTCTCTGTCGAGCCACCGATTCCCTCAACGATTTCTAAACTGTTATGCGGATCCTTACTGTCGCTTTTCGGGAACAAATTGTGGGAGATTCCTGTGAACAATATCCAGTCACACAGGATCTTACTGTAAGTGTCCTGCCTGGAATCACGCCATGTTTCCTACATGTCCCCACGGAACATTCATGTAATCCTTTTCACTTATTACTGAACAATCCTTCGGAGATATTCGATGTAAAATATAAGTATATTATATTCTATGATTTTTATATTTTGTAAAATTGTTATCGTTTCATGTGACGATATCATGGGATTCTCTTAAGGTACATTGGTTAGACATTTTCTTTTTCATGCGATATTAGCATCTACTTTGTTTTAATCTATTTTTCATTACAATTAATTTATTGAAGCTTTTGTTCAACAATTCATTATGTCATTTTCTCTCAACAATTTATTTTAAGATGTGTCTATTTACTTTAATATATTCTTAATCATGTTACGAAAAGAGAATTTATAAATATATATTATTTTGTTAACAAATATTATTAAATGGTTAATACAGGTATGTGTGCGATATTGACTCAGTTACATTGCTTATGACTAGTTTACATGTAGACAGTTTATCGTTGTGATGGTATTGTACGTTTGTCTTTTGTCCACAAGATGGAAGAGAACTTAGCCTAAACCTTTTGAGTAGTTATAAAAAATTACCATCACATTTAACACCCAATAACCATTAGGGAGATTTTTATCTTATTCATTAAGTAAATCATAACAAATGTGGTCCAATCAGAATGCAACATCTGTCGGACGGTGTCAAAATAACATATTAAAATGGAAGAAGAGGCAAGGTTAGATATTATTACCGAGTCTCTTCTTCCATTCCTGGCAATTCTCCGCGGCGTCTGGAAAGAAGATGGTCACGAGATCTGTTAATGTAAAAACGTCATTAGAATACTTTCAATGGGTAGTTTCTCTACATGCCTGTATCACTCCACTATAAACGAGATCAAATTTACTGAATGTATAATATAGTATACAGTTGTAAATTTCAATAAAGACATTAAAAAATAACATTCAATGAAATATTTATTTGTATCACTTTTAATTGTTCTAAAGCCTTGGAAGTAATTTTTTAAATTATTTATTGAGATACAACCAATTATTTAATATATATAATACAGCTAAAATACAAAATACAACTAAAATCAATCAAACTAATAAATTCCTAAAATCACGTATAGAATAACCTTACTAAAAATAATAAAACAATATAACTAAGGGGGGAGCAATGTTGATAATATATGCTACTAATTCCGATACCAATAGATTCTGTCGTTCTGACAAAAAATGCTGAATACTTCACTTTCAGTGTTAAGAAATAATTAGAAATATCCTATCCATTTGCCATTATATTAAGTTCAATGTCAGGGTGAATGAATGCGACAGTAGCTTCAAACCTGTGACAGTGAGACTGCCAAAACGATAAATGCTTCCATACCAACAACTATCTTACAGTTTACACCATGGTAATGGCAGCGACAGTTGCTAGCTGTGTATTGCTACCGTGTAACCGGGCTCTTGCCTTTTTTTGGCGCCTTGGATTAATTCAAACACTATATATGGACACTTTATTCTGCCTCAACTTGTTACAAGATGGATGAATGAATGATTCTCCTTGTTTTTGGAGGATGACAGTGTCCAATGTTCGGGAATGACCAATGAGAAAGTCGAAGGTGGGGGAGTTAGTTAAAAGCGTCGTGCCGGAATCCTAGACAGTGGTTTCTTGGAAAGCGGATTGAGGTGAATATATTTTCATTAGAGACAAGATGGGATCAGAGTGAACGGCTTGCTATGCAAATCCGCTCGGCACCGGCCATCGTCCGCTCTAACTGTCCCCGCCACCTAACTTAAGATCACTTCTAAATTACATACATTAAAAATAATTATGTACATCTTGAATATGATAATTGTTAATTGGATAGAGCAGATAGTATTAAAATTAAAACTTTATAATTTACAAGAACTTTATCTTTTCTTGACTTTGGTCCGGTGGAAGAACTTAGTTTAAATGCTATTGCTGACGATCACTTCATCCAATCCATGCTAAATGGAACCTGGGACGACCGCTTATGTTAAATCCCGTTAGGATTTTTGGAGTGATATGGAGCGACTAGAATTCAATCGATCCTAAATTTCATCCCACAAAGTCAAAATCCAATCACTCCAAAGTTTCCAACTTTCCTTGGAGTGTGAATCCATTAGTATGGAACGGCACAATTTTCCAGGCGATGGGACCGAAATCGTTGGAACACGAAATGTGTACTGCTCCGGACAGTTTTTAA